>NC_053027.1:324172096-324472096 GCF_003073215.2 Triticum urartu | reverse complement strand
TTAATAGGACTTTCACAAAGCACATACCTTGACAAAGTTCTGAAGAAATTCAAAATGGACATGTTAAAGAAAGGGTTCTTGCATGTGTTGCAAGGTGTGTAATTGAGTCAGCCTCAAAGTCCGACCATGATAGAAGATAGAGACAAAATGAAAGTCATTCCTTATGCCTCAGCCATAGGTTCTATTATGTATGCCTTGCTATGTACTAGACCTGATGTGTGCCTTGCCATAAGTTTGGCATGTTGGGGTACGTAGCAATAATTCAAAATTAGCCTACGTGTCACCAAGATCAATCTAGGAGATACTAGCAACGAGAGAGAGGGAGTGCATCTTCATACCCTTGAAGATCGCTAAGCGGAAGCGTTGCAAGAACGCGGTTGGAGGAGTTGTACACGTAGCGAGTCAGATCGCGGCCGAATCCGATCTAAGCACCGAACAACGGTGCCTCCACGTTCAAAACACGTGCAGCCCGATGATGTCTCCTGTGCCTTGATCCAGCAAGGAGAAGGGAGAGGTTGAGGAAGAAGTTCCAACAGCAGCACGATGGCGTGGTGGTGATGGAGTGGCAGTTCTCCGGCAGGGCTTCGCCAAACTCACGCGAAGGAGGAGAGGTGTTGGGGAGGGGAGGGGCTGCGCCTTGGATGTCATGTTGCAGCCCTCCCCTCGCCCCTCTATTTATAGGGAGAAGGGGGAAGGGGGCCGGCCCCTCTAGAGGAGATCTAGGGGGGGGGTGGCGGCCAAGGGGGAGGGGGCTTGCCCCCCAAGCAAGGGGGCGTCCCCCTTTAGGGTTCCCCCCAAACCCTAGGCACATGGGCCCTAGGGGGATGGCGCCCAGCCCACTAGGGGCTGGTTCCCTTCCACCTACAGCCCATAAGGCCCTCCGGGACAGGTGGACCCACCCGATGGACCCCCGGAACCCCTCCGGTGGTCCCGGTACAATACCGGTATACACCCGAACATTTCCGGTGACTGTATGATGACTTCCCATATATAAATCTTCACCTCCAGACTATTCCAGAACTCCTCGTGACGTCCGGGTCTCATCCGGGACTCCGAACAACATTCGGTAATCACATACAAGTCTTCCTAATAACCCTAGCGTCATCGAACCTTAAGTGTGTAGACCCTACGGGTTCGAGAACCATGCAGACATGACCGAGACAACTCTCCGGCCAATAACCAATAGCGGGACTGGATACCCATGTTGGCTCCCACATGTTCCACGATGATCTCATCGGATGAACCACGATGTCGAGGATTCAAGCAATCCTATATACAATTCCCTTTGTCAATCGGTACGTTACTTGCCCAAGATTCGATCGTCGGTATCCCAATACCTCGTTCAATCTCGTTACCGGCAAGTCACTTTACTCGTTCCGTAATGCACCTTTATAGCCAGAGATACCTCTTCGTCATACGAAGTGACAAATCCCAGTCTTGATTCATGCCAACCCAACAGACACTTTTGGAGATACCTGTAATGCACCTTTATAGCCACCCATTTACGTTGTGATGTTTCGTGCACCCAAAGCATTTCTACGGTATCCGGGAGTTGCACAATCTCATGGTCTAAGGAAATGATACTTGACATTAGAAAAGCTATAGCAAACGAACTACACGATCTAGTGCTACGCTTAAGATTGGTTCTTGTCCATCACATCATTCTCCTAATGATGTGATCCTGTTATCAATGACATCCAATGTCCATGGTCAGGAAACCATGACCATATATTGATCAACGAGCTAGTCAACTAGAGGCTTACTAGGGACATGTTGTGGTCTATGTATTCACACATGTATTACAGTTTCCAGTTAATACAATTATAGAATGAACAATAGACAATTATCATGAACAAGGAAGCACAATAATAACCATTTTATTATTGCCTCTAGGGCATATTTCCAACAGTCTCCCACTTGCACTAGAGTCAATAATCTAGTTCACATCACTATGTGATTGTAATGAATCCAACACCCATTGGGTATGTTCATATCTTGCTTGTGAGAGAGGTTTATCAGTCAATGGTTCTGAACCTTTCAGATCCATGTGTGCTTTACAAATCTCTATGTCATCTTGTAGATGCAGCTACCACGCGCTACTTGGAGCTATTCCAAATAACTACTCTACTATACGAATCCGGTTTACTACTCAGAGTCATCCGGATTAGTGTGAAAGTTTGCATCGACGTAACCCTTTACGATGAACTCTTTTACCACCTCCATAACTGAGAAAATTCCTTAGTCCACTAGTTACTAAGGATAAGTTCGACCGCTGTCATGTGATCCATTCCTGGATCACTCTTGTACCCCTTGATTGACTCATGGCAAGGCACACTTCAGGTGCGGTACACAGCATAGCATACTGTAGAGCCTATGTCTAAAGCATAGGGGACGACCTTCGTCCTTTCTCTCTCTTCTGCCGTGGTCAGGTCTTGAGTCTTACTCAATGCTCACACCTTGTAACACAGCCAAGAACTTTGTTGATCTATTTTTTACTCCTTCAAAATCTTGTCACGGTATGTATTCATTTGAAAGTACTATTAAGCATTTTTGATCTATCCTTATAGATCTTGATGCTCAATGTTCAAGTAGCTTAATCCAGGTTTTCCATTGAAAAACACTTTTCAAATAACCATGTATGCTTTCCAGAAATTCTACATCATTTCTGATCAACAATATGTTAACAACATATACTCATCAAAAATTCTATAGTGCTCCCACTCACTTCTTTGGAAATACAAGTTTCTCATAAACTTTGTATAAACCCAAAATCTTTGATCATCTCATCAAAGAGTACATTCCAACCCCGAGATGCTTACTCCAGCCCTTAGAAGGATTGCTGGAGCTTTGCATACTTGTTAGCATCTTTCATGATTGACAAAACCTTCTGGTTGTATCACATACAACCTTTCCTCAAGAAAAACATCGAGGAAACAATGTTTTGACATCCTATCTGCAAGATTTCACAAATAATGCAGTAACTGCTAACATAATTCCAACAGACTCTTAGCATCGCCACGAGTGAGAAAGCCTCATCGTAGTCAACTCCTTGAATTTGTCGGAAAACATCTTAACGACAAGTCGAGCTTTCTTAATAGTGACACTTACCATCATTGTCCGTCTTCCTTTTAAAATCCATCTGCACCCAATAGCCTTACGACCATCAAGTAGTTCTTCCAAAGTCTATGCTTTGTTTTATACATGGATCCTCTCCCGGATTTTATGGCCTCGAGCCATTCATCGGAATCCAGGCCCACCATCGCTTCTCCATAGCTCGTAGGTTCATTGTTGTCTAGCAACATGACTTCCAAGACAGGATTACGTACCACTCTGAAGTGGTACACATCCTTGTCGACCTATGAGGTTTGGTAGTGACTTGATCCGAACTTTCATGATCACTATCATAAGCTTCCACTTCAATTGGTGTAGGTGCCATAGGAACAACTTCCTGTGCCCTGCTCCATACTAGTTGAACTGATGGTTCAATAACCTCATCAAGTCTCCATCATCCTCCCACTCAATTCTTTTGAGAGAAATTTTTCCTCGAGAAAGGACCCGTTTCTAGAAACAATCACTTTTGCTTCCGGATCTGAAATAGGAGGTATACCCAACTATGAAGATGCATTTATCCTCTTTGGGTTTGAGATTATCAGCCTAAAACTTTTTCACATAAGCGTTGCAGCCCCAAACTTATTAGGAAACGACAGCTTAGGTTTTTCTAAACCATAGTTCATACGGTGTCGTCTCAACGGAATAGCGTGGTGCCCTATTTAAAGTGAATATGGTTGTCTCTAACGCCTAACCCATAAACGATAGTGGTAATTCGATAATAGACATCATGGTATGCACCATATCCAATAGGGTGCAGTTATGATGTTCGGACACACCATCACACTATGGTGTTCTAGGCAGTATTAGTTGTGAAACAATTTCCACAATGTCTTAATTGTGTGCCAAACTCGTAACTCAGATATTCATCTCTATGATCATATCATAAACATTTTATCCTCTTGTCACGACGATCTTCAACTTCACTCTGAAATTACTTAAACCTTTCAATAATTCAGACTTGTGTTTCATCAAGTAAATATACTCAGCATCTACTCAAATCATCTGTGAAGCAAGAACATAACGATATCCACTATGTGCCTCAGCACTCATTGGACTGCACACATCAAAATGTATTACTTCCAACAAGTTGCTTTGTTGTTCCATCTTACTAAAAAGAAGGTCTTTCAGTCATCTTGCCCATGTGGTATGATTTGCATGTCTCAAGTGATTCAAAAACAAGTGAGTCCAAACGATCCATCTGTATGGAGTTTCTTCATGCATAGCTACCAATAGACATGGTTCACATGTCTCAATCTTTTAAAAACGAGTGAGTCCAAAGATCCATCAACATGGAGCTTCGTCATGCGTTTTATACCAACATGACTCAAATGGCAGTGCCACAAGTATGTGGTACTATCATTACTATCTTATATCTTTTTGCATGAACATGTGTATCACTACGATGATTCAATAAACCATTCATTTTTCGGTGCAGGACCATTGAAGGTATTATTCAAATAAACAGAGTAACCATTATTCTCCTTAAATGAATAACCGTATTGCGCTAAACATAATCCAATCATGTCTATGCTCAATGCAAACACCAAATAACAATTATTCAGGTTTAACACCAATCTCGATGGTAGAGGGAGCGTGCGATGTTTGATCACATCAACCTTGGAAACACTTCCAACATATCATCATCTCACCTTTAGCTAGTCTCTGTAGCCTTTTATTTCGAGTTACTAACACTTAGCAACCGAACCAGTTTTTTGTTACCCTGGTGCTACTGGAGTACTAGTAAAGTATACAATAATATAACGTATATTCAAAATACTTCTGTCGACCTTGCCAGCCTTTTCATCTACCAAGTATCTAGGGTAGTTCTGCTTCAGTGACCGTTCCCCTCATTACAGAAGCACTTAGTCTCGGGTTTGGGTTCAACCTTGGGTTTCTTCACTAGAGCAGCAACTGATTTGTCGTTTCATGAAGTATCCCTTATTTCCCGTGCCCTTCTTGAAACTAGTGGTTTAACCATCAACAATTGATGCTCCTACTTGATTTCTACTTTCACGGTGTCAAACATCGCGAGTTGCTCAAGGATCATCATGTCTATCCCTGATATGTTATAGTTCATCACGAAGCTCCAATAGTTTGGTGGCAGTGACTATGGAGAACCATCACTATCTCAGCTGGAAGATTAACTCCCACTCGATTCAAGCGATTGTAGTACTCAGACAGTCTGAGCACATGCTCAACGATTGAGCTTTTCTCCCTTAGTTTGTAGGCTTAAGAAACTTGTCAGAGGTCTCATACCTCTTGACATGGGCACTAGTCTGAAATCCCAATTTCAGTCTTTGGAACATCTCATATGCTCTGCGACGTTTCAAAAACGTCTTTGGTGTCACAATTCTAAACCGTTAGCATTACGCACTGAACTATCATGTAGTCATCAAAACGTGTATGTCAGATGTTTCCCAACATCTACAAATGACGCACGAGGTTCAACACACTGAGCGGTGCATTAAGGACATAACCCTTCTGTGCAGCAATGAGGACAATCCTCAATTCACGGACCCAGTCCGCATAATTGCTACTGTCAACTCTCGACTAAATTTTCTCTAGGAACATATCTAAAATAGTAGAACCAAAGTGTGAGCTACGACATAATTTGCAAAGACCTTTTGACTATGTTCATGATAATTAAGTTCATCTAATCAAATTATTTAATGAACTCCCACTCAGATAGACATCCCTCTAGTCATCTAAGTGATACATGATCCGAGTCAACTAGGTCGTGTCCGATCATCACGTGAGACGGACTAGTCATCATCGGTGAACATCTTCATGTTGATCGTATCCACTATACAACTCATGTTCGAACTTTCGGTCTTCCGTGTTCCGAGGCCATGTATGTACATGCCAGGCTCGTCAAGTTAACCTAAGTGTATTGCGTGTGTAAATCTGGCTTACACCCGTTGTATGCGAACGTTAGAACCTATCACACCCAATCATCACATGGTGCTTCGGAACAACGGACCTTAGCAACGGTGCACAGTTAGGGGAAACACAATTCATGATATTTTAATGAGGGATCATCTTATTTATGCTACCGTCGTTCTAAGCAAATAAGATGTAAAAACATGACAAATATCACATGCAAATCATAAAGTTACATGATATGGCCAATATCATCTTGCGCCTTTGATCTCCATCTTTGAGGCGCGGCATAACACCATCATCACCGGCATGACACCATGATCTCCATCATCGTGTCTTCATGAAGTTTCCTCGCCAACTACTTCTACTACTATGGCTAACGGTTAGCAATAAAGTAAAGTAATTACATGGCATTTTCATTGACACACATGTCATAAATAAATTAAGACAACTCCTATGGCTCCTGCCGGTTGTCATACTCATCGACATGCAAGTCATGATTCCTATTATAAGAACATGATTAATCTCATACATCACATATATCATTCATCACATCCTTTTGGCCATATCACATCACATAGCAAACCCTGCAAAAACAAGTTAGACGTCCTCTAATTGTTGTTGCATGTTTTGCATGGCTATTATGGGTTTCTAGCAAGAACATTTCTTACCTACGCAAAACCACAACGGTGATATGCCAATTGCTATTTACCCTTCATAAGGACCATTTTCATCGAATCTGACCCGACTAAAGTGGGAGAGACAGACACCCGCCAGCCACCTTATGCATCAAGTGCATGTCAGTCGGTGGAACTAGTCTCACGTAAGCGTACGTGTAAGGTCGGTCCGGGCCGCTTCATCCCACAATGCCGCCAGATCAAGATAAGACTAGTAACGGTAAGCAAATTGAACAAATCATCGCCCACAACTGCTTTGTGTTCTACTCGTGCATAGAATCTACGCATAGACCTAGCTGATGCCAATGTTGGGGAATGTAGCAATAATTCAAAATTTTCCTACGTGTCACCAAGACCAATCTAGGATATACTAGCAACGACAGAGAGGGAGTGCATCTTCATACCCTTGAAGATAGCTAAGCAGAAGCGTTGCAAGAACGCGATTGGAGGAGTCGTACACGTAGCGATTCAGATCGCGGCCGAATCCGATGTAAGCATCGAACAACGGTGCCTCCGCGTTCAACACACATGCAGCCCGATGACGTCTCCCGCGCCTTGATCCAGCAAGGAGGAGGGAGAGGTTGAGGAAGAAGCTCCAATAGCAGCACGACGGCGTGGTGGTGATGGAGTGGTAGTTCTTCGGCAGGGCTTCGCCAAGCTCACACGGAGGAGGAGAGGTGTTGGGGGGGGGGAGGGGCTGCACCTTGGATGTCGTGTTGCAGCCCTCCCCTCGCCCCTCTATTTATAGGGAGAAGGGGGAAGGGGGCCGGACCCTCTAGATGAGATCTAGAGGGGGGCGGCGACCAAGGGGGAGGGGGCTTGCCCCCCAAGCAAGGGGACGCCCCCTTTAGGGTTCCCCCCAAACCCTAGGCGCATGGGCCGTAGGGGGGGATGGCGCCCAGCCCACTAGGGGCTGGTTCCCCTCCACCTACAGCCCATAAGGCCCTCCGAGATAGGTGGACCCACCTGGTGGACCCCCGGTACCCCTCCGGTGGTCCCGGTACAATACCGGTATACCCCCGAATATTTCCGGTGACCGTATGATGACTTATGTGACGCCCGAGACCGACGCGCCAGGTGTCTTCCAGTGATTCGTTGTTGTTGCCTTGTTATTTGCTTGCGTGTCGCATCTTGCCATGTCATCATCTGCATTGCATCATCACGTTTTCAAAACTTGCATCCGTCCGGGTTTCCCCAGTTCCGTCTGTTGTCCGTTCTGAGCCCAGACACACTCGCACGCGCCCGCGGCACGTCCGAAATATTATTTTATAAGTGGCCGGAAAATTTTGTCGGAATGGGTTGAAAGTTGGCATGCGGTGTTGTTATGTTGTTAGTAGGTCGTCTGGCAAGTTTCATCGCATTCGGAGTCCGTTTGACTCCCCAACGTTAAATTATAGCGGCATTATAGTCGGGCACACGTCGAACGTTTTCGGTCTCCAAAAACCTTGCCGGGCTGCACTTCTCTTCTCTCCTCTCAGCCCATGGCCTTCTACATAGTCCACCTAGGCCCAGCCTACCCATCTTTGCGCAGTGCTTGTACCCCTCTCGCACGTCCGAAACTCCCCCGAACCCGACCCGGGCAATCGTCACTGTTGGATCGGGATCATCCCCAAATGTCTATAAAACATATCCGTTTTTCTTTTTGGACTCCCTACCTATTTGTTTCTGGACTGTCCGATTACGATTGGAGGGACGAGGTAGCCCCTACCCAAAGATCCATATGCCATATATAAACAGATTCAACCCTAATTTCTAGGGGAGCTGTCCCATCCATCCCCACGCCGCCGCCACTCTCCCCATCGGGATCCAAAACAAGCCTCCACCTTCTGCTCGTTTTCCCCTCATGTCCAACCACCATCGCCGCCCAAGTCCTGCAGGAGCCCGAGCTCCTCTGCCCGTCACTCCTCTCCTGTAGCCGCCCGAGCACAGGCCAGCTCGCTGGAGCAGACCACCGACGCCCGAGCCAAATCCCCTTGCACTACCTCCTTCTTTCCCTTCTTCTTACCCTATCTCATCCCTCTCTCGTGCTCTGCATGTTCGAACAGGAGGCCATGGAAGCCGCCCGTCCATACCTCGTCTCCGGCCCCTGCCCGCCGGAGCCGTGCCTCCCTGGACCCGCGGCTGTGGAGTCGGTCTTCATCCATGGCCCGCCCGCCTTGACACGCTCACCATCGTCGCCGGGAGCTCCAAGCCGCCCCAAGCTCGGCTCCATTCCAGCGTTGCCCGCGCGCCAAGTTCTGCCCTGCCTCGTCCAATCCGCGTCCTCGCCGGCGCGTCTCCGCGGTCAGATCTCCCCAAGCCCTCTGCACCGGTCTCCACTGCTTCTGCGTGCGGGGAAAACGATGATCGGCACCAAGTTCCCCTGCCTCGCTCGCCTGCATCCACCTCGCCCCATGGCCGACAACCCCTGCCTCGCCTTGGGTCTCGCTGGGATGTTGTCTCGCTGCTGGATCCCCATCCCCGCGCCTCCCAGCCTCGTCCGCGCTCGATTCCCGCAGTTCCCGAGCCAAGCCACCGCCCTGGATCCTCTCCGTCGCCGACGCCCGTCTCCAGCGCCAAGTCCCGTCAACGCCTGCTCCTGCGTCGAGCAGGGGAGCTAGGAGAACGACCCCGGCGCCAAGTCCCGCTCGCCGGTGCTCGTTGACTCCGTCGTCCCCACGCCTCACCTGCTGGTACCTCGCCCCGGACCTCCTGCGTCGCCGGCCTCACCTGCTGTTGCCGCCGCCCTCCTCCAGCGTCGCCGGCCTCACTTGCTACTGCCACTGTCTCCCCTGTCGAACGAACCAACACAACCCAGCGCCAAGTTCGGTTCGATCTCTTGTGCGTTGACCACACCCCTATATCGTCCCCACGCCTGGGCCACGAGGGCGCCGAGGCCCATCAACGTCTTCTCGTCACCACGACCGGCCCAACTACTTCTCCACTTTCGGCCCATGGCCCGTTGTGAGCATAGCCCAGCCCCTCCGCTATTATGTGCCTATGCGTTTGATAGTTATGTTGCCTATTGCCTTACTGGGCCTCTCCTTAGATTCAGCCCAGTATAGTTTTTTTCCTGTTCTGCGAATTTTTCTATTTATTCTAGAGTTTCCAGTTTTGCGGAAAAACCCTCCTGTTTCATGCATTTATTAACTCACAAACGGTGCATTTTTTAAAAATAAATTATATATGAAAAATGCTTAAAATTGTGTCTAGATTCATAATATCCAATTTTGATCCATGTTAAAAATGTTTAAAATGATGTTTGTGCATTTTTGCCCATATGCATGCTAAAATGATTTATTTAATAACTTAATAACCGTAGCTCCAAATTTAACAATCTTTATATGTAAACGGGGTAGAAAAATGCATATTTTAACATGGTGGCTTTACTTTGCATGTTTAAAAACTCTAAAATTGTGTGTAGGGAAGAACAGTACCAAATCCATAAATATGCACATGAGGATTTTCTGGATTTGTTGCTTGTTGTTCCGGCCTCATTTAAACTTGCCTAGATAGGTAGTTTTACTTTGCTTCACCTCTTGCCATGCTAACCAACATTTAATATTGTTGAGTACCTAAACGAGAGAGAACTAACTAAGTCATGTGGTGTTTTCTTCGATATGCAACTCCATTGCATATTGATCTCCACTTAATTTGTAGTGTTGTTTGTTGCGCTTGGCCTTGCCATGCCATGCCTCATTAAACCGGACATGCATCATACTTGGTTGTGCATCATGCCATGTTTATGCGGTGGTTGTTTATTATGTTATTTGCTTCTTTCCGGTGTTGCATCTTTGGGTTAGTTCCAATAACGTCGCGTTTGTGAGGATTCGTTCGACTCCGTCCATTGGTATTCTTCATGGACTCGTTCTTCTTCCTTGCGGGATCTCAGGCAAGATGACCATACCCTCGAAATCACTTCTATCTTTGCTTGCTAGATGCTCGCTCTATTGTTATGCCTATGCTGCGATACCTACCACTTGCTATATCATTCCTCCCATATTGTTAAGCCAAACCTCTAACCCACCTTGTCCTACCAAATCGTTTTTTGGCCATGTTACCGCTTTGCTCAGCCCCTCTTATAGCGTTGCTAGTTGTAGGTGAAGATGGAGTTTGTTCCATGTTGGAACATGGATATTTGTTGGGATATCACAATATCTCTTATTTAATTAATGCATCTATATAATTGGTAAAGGGTGGAAGGCTCGGACTTATGCCTGGTGTTTTGTTCCACTCTTGCCTCCCTAGTTTTCGTCATACCGGTGTTATGTTCCTTGATTTTGCATTCCTTACACGGTCGGGTTATAATGGGAACCCCTTGACAGTTCGCCTTGAATAAAACTCCTCTAGCAAGGCCCAACCTTGGTTTTACCATTTGCACTAACAACCTACCACCTTCCCTTGGGTTCTGCAGACTCAAGGGTCATCTTTATTTAACCCCCCCGGCCAGTGCTTCTCTAAGTGTTGGTCCGAACTGAGTAGACCGCAGGGCCACCTTGGGGAAACTTGAGCGTTGGTTTTACTCGTAGGATGTCTCATCCGGTGTTGCCCTGAGAACGAGATATGTGCAGCTCCTATTGGGATTGTCGGCGCATCGGGCGGCTTTGCTGGTCTAGTTTTACCATTATCGAGATGTCTTGTAACCGGGATTCCGAGTCTGATCGGGTTGTCTTGGGAGAAGGAATATCCTTCATTGACTGTGAGAGCTTGTGATGGGCTAAGTTGGGACACCCCTGCAGGGATTTGAACTTTTGAAAGTCGTGCCCGCGGTTATGGGCAGATGGGAATTTGTTAATGTCCGGTTGTAGAAAACTTGACACTTAACCTAATTAAAACGCATCAACCGCGTGTGTAGCCGTGATGGTCTCTTCCCGGCGGGGTCCGGGAAGTGAACACGGTGCTGGAGTTATGCTTGAACGTAGGTTGTTCTAGGATCACTTCTTGATCATAGTTTATCGATCGTGCTTTTGCCTTCTCTTCTCGCTCTCATTTGCGTATGTTAGCCACCATATACGCTAGTGCTTGCTGCAGCTCCACCTCATACCTTTTACCCCACCTATAAGCTTAAATAGTCTTGATCGCGAGGGTGTGAGATTGCTGAGTCCCCGTGACTCACAGATTACTTCCAAAACCAGCTTGCAGGTGCCGATGTTACCGTGCAGGTGACGCAACCGAGCTCAAGGAGGAGCTCGATGAAGACCTTGTTCGTTGCGATGTTTCATTTCCAGTTGATCAGTAGTGGAGCCCAGTCGGGGTGATCGGGGATCTGTAGCATTAGGGGTAGTCTTCTTTTATTTTGGTTCCGTAGTCGGACCTTGATTGTATCTGGATGATGTAATGCTTTATTCATGTATTGTGTGAAGTGGCGATTGTAAGCCAACCCTGTATCTCTTTCTTATTCAGTACATGGGATGTGTAAAGATTACCCCTCTTGCGACGTTGCCTTCAATGCGGTTATGCCTCTAAGTCGTGCTCCGACACATGGGAGATATAGCCGCATCGAGGGTGTTACAACTTCCCATATATAAATCTTCACCTCCAGACTATTTCGGAACTCCTCATGACGTCCGAGATCTCATCCGGGACTCCGAACAACATTCGGTAATCACATGCAAGTCTTCCTAATAACCCTAGCGTCATCGAACCTTAAGTGTGTAGACCCTACGGCTTCGGGAAACATGCAGACATGACCGAGACAACTCTCCGGCCAATAACCAACAGCGGGATCTGGATACCCATGTTGGCTCCCACATGTTCCACGATGATCTCATCGGATGAACCATGATGTCGAGGATTCAAGCAATCCCTTATACAATTCCCTTTGTCAATCGGTATGTTACTTGCCCGAGATTCGATCGTCGGTATCCCAATACCTCGTTCAATCTCATTACCGGCAAGTCACTTTACTCATTCCGTAATGCATGATCCTGTGACCAGCTACTTAGTCACAATGAGCTCATTATGATGATGCATTACCGAGTGGGCCCAGAGATACCTCTCTGTCATACGGAGTGACAAATCCCAGTCTCGATTCGTGCCAACCCAACAGACACTTTCGGAGATACCTGTAATGCACCTTTATAGCCACCCAGTTACGTTGTGACGTTTGGTGCACCCAAAGCATTCCTACGGTATCTGGGAGTTGCACAATCTCATGGTCTAAGGAAATGATACTTGACATTAGAAAAGCTTTAGCAAACGAACTACACGATCTAGTGCTACGCTTAAGATTGGGTCTTGTCCATCACATCATTCTCCTAATGATGTGATCCCGTTATCAATGACATCCAATGTCCATGGTCAGGAAACCATGACCATATATTGATCAACGGGCTAGTCAACTAGAGGCTTACTAGGGACATGGTGTGGTCTATGTATTCACACATGTATTAAGGTTTCTAGTTAATACAATTATATAATGAACGATAGACAATTATCGTGAACAAGGAAACACAATAATAACCATTTTATTATTGCCTCTAGGGCATATTTCCAACATGGCAGGGAGGTACCAAAGTGATCTAGGAGTGGATCACTAGACAGTGGTTAAGAATATCCTAAAGTACCTGAAAAGGACCAATGATATGTTTCTTGTTTATGGAGGTGACGAAAAGCTCGTCGTAAAGGGTTACATTGACGCTAGCTTCAACATAGATCCGGATGACTCTAAGTCACAAACTGGATACCTATTTATATTGAATGGTGGAGCTGTCATTTGGTGCAGTTCCAAATAGTTCGCCGTGGCGGGATCTATGTGTGAAGCGGAGTACATAGCTGCTTCGGAAGCGGCACATGAAGGAGTCAGGATGAAGGACTTCATATCCGATCTGGATGTAATACCCAGTGCATCGGGTCGAATGACAAAGTTTTGTGACAACAGTGGAGCAATTGCCTTAGCGAAGGAATCTGGGTTTCACAAGAGAACCAAACACATCAAGAGACGCTTCAACTCCAATCGTGAAAAGGTCAACGATGGAGACATAGAAATTTGCAAAATACATGCGGATCTAAATGTGGAAGACTCGTTGACTAAACCTCCTCCACGAGCAACACATGATCAGCACCAAGACTCCATGGGTGTTAGATTGATTACTATGTAATCTAGATTATGGACTCTAGTGCAAGTGGGAGACTGTTGGAAATATTCCCTAGAGGCAATAATAAAGTGGTTATTATTATATATTTCCTTAATCATGATAAAGGTTTATTATTCATGCTAGAATTGTATTGATCGGAAACTTAAATACATGTCTGGATACATACACAAATAATGTGTCCCTAGTAAGCCTCTACTAGACTAGCTCATTGATCAAAAGATGGTTAAGGTTTCCTAACCATAGACATATGACCATTCAGTTTATTGCTACTACTTTCTTAATGTCAAATACATATTCCTTCGACCATAAGATCATGCAACTTCCAGATACCGGAGGAATACCTTGTGTGCTGTCAAACATCACAACGTAACTGGGTGATCATAAAGGTGCTCTACAAGTATCTCCGAAGGTGTCTGTTGAGTTGGCATGAATCAATATTGGGATTTGTCACTCCGTATGATGGAGAGATATCTCTGGGCCTTCTCGGTAATACATCATCACAAGAAGCTTGCAAGCAAAATGACTAAGGAGTTAGTTACAAGATGATGTATTATAGAACGAGTAAAAGAGACTTTCCGGTAATGAGATTGAACTAGGTATAGAGATACCGACGATCGAATGTTGGGCAAGTAACATACCAGTGGACAAAGGGAACTACGTATGTTGTCATAAAGGTCTGACTGATAAAGATCTTTGTAGAATATGTAGGAACCAATATGGGCATCGAGGTTCCGCTATTGGTTATTGACTGGAGAAGCATCTCAGTCATGTCTACACCATTCTCGAAATCGTAGGGTCCGCACGCTTAATGTTCGTTGACCATATAGTATTATCTATACCTACTAAAAGGACTCACGCTTCTTACCATCGTAATTTCGTCTGCTTTTGTTCGTCCACTGCATCCAGGTTAAAACGTTGGTTTGGTCCGTCCATCACCCCTGTGGGCTGAACTGGGCCTGGTCCTACTTTTTTGGAAAACAAAAGAAGTTCCACAATGTTGTAGCGAGATATATGGAGATTCGAACCCATGAGCAGCCATTCTATTGACAGGACTATGGCCAACTAAGCTAGCTCTACTGATTTTTAAAAATAGAAGATTGATTTATACTAATAGTCCCACCCTGCTTCCTTCTACTAAATCCTCCTAATTTATATGTCTTCCAGGATCCTGGGTCTCAAGGAGGTGTCTCAGGAATCAAGAGGATTTCAAACTATCTAGAGAGATACAATAGGGAAAAGGATCATGTGGAGAAACAGAGCCCGGCAAGAGGAATCACATGGGGTTATTGGCGATGTTAAAGGAAGGCTTGCCCTTGCCAGACTATTAACGAGGGAGGGAGAAGGAAGGCTACGTGATAAGAGGAATCACGCATGCTAATTAACGAGGGAAAAGGAAGGCGTCTTAACAAGGGAGGGAGTAGGAAGGACCGAGGACGAAATCACACATGCCAATTAACGAGGCAAAAAGGATGCAGGCCTGTGTGTCTAAGAACTTGCTCGTCCCCGATCGGAGGAAAAAGGATGACCAGCACTCCGCACCGCCGTCCTCCGCTATCGATCGAGTCATCTAGGCTTTTTATCTCACTAAGCCGTTACCGCCACCCGAGAGAACTCCGACTAATAGAGTACGTGCATGCCCTTCTACGGCCGGTTGATCGGCTCCAGCCGCTCCCACCCTCCCTTCCTCCTCCACGCTCTACACAGCACATGATCCGGGTTCATCGGCTCACCGTGTGCTCTGCGTGTGTTTGCCTGCCGCTGCGTGCATGCATGCCTGGCTCGCGTGTGTGTTGTGAGCGCGTGCAAGGCGTACGAGTTCCTGGGCATCCCTTCGTGACGCTGATTCTATACTGTTGCCGCTGATTGCTAGATTTACCTGATCGATTAATTACAACATGAGTACTATATTTTATGCGATCGGATTATAAATAACTTTTATGTAGCATGCTTTGTTGTAACTCTCAACATGGACTTTTTCCATTGTACTTTTGTGTTGTTAGTTTGAACCAACCGGAATTCAGAGTATCTGAAAATGATGCCCATTTTGTTCAAGTGCAATGTGCTTGCAGTGTCACTGTTATGATTTTTATGTGACTTTGTGCATCCATGGCCACTTCTTTCAATGTTCTTCAGTTCTTTCATGGTTTTCTTTTGGATGTCTGGGATTTAGGACAACTTATTTCAGGAGCACTAAACCCTTGTTTGGACATCATTCATGGCCCTTGGTAGTTCTGAGTGCTTTTAGAATTCTTTTGCTTCTTGCGAAATTGTTTGAATGATAAATTATTTTTTAGGTTACTCAGCATATATTTATTTATTTTCTTTCGTTGTAATTCACAGATATGTTTTGCTTTTTTAATAATAAATGGAGCCAAGTTTCTCTTTTTTTTTCAACAATCATGTTATTTACCCAACACAAATGAATTAATGTCCAATGAAGTGAGATAGGGGCTAAAAGACATTATTTAACCCAACACTTTTTGCTAGATTTTTTCAGACTCGGTGCAACATCTGGAAAAAAAATGCTGCTCAGTTCAAATTTCGAATTTTTTTCACGGCGTATTGCAAACTTGAAAGAGTACTCCAACTTTCCAAAATAGTACCTTATATGGAAGATTTGAATCCTTTAATATCAGAACCGTCATACAAAATTCATACCAAAAGTATTGTATGTGTTGCATGGTTTTTTATGTATGACTTATAGGCATTTTTGCTAGCTTTCAGCACGCACCACCCTGCAGCCACCAGATGACACTGTTTCGTTATTGTTGCGTTGTGCTTATTCTATGGACGCATCAAGTATCTCTCTCGTTGCAATGCACGGGCATTTGTGCTAGTATGACTTATGTATGTTGGTGACCAAATGTTGTTCGGTGTCCTGGATGAGATCAAGGACATGACGAGGACCTCTGGAATGGTCCGGAGGTAAAGATTGATATATAGGATTATATAGTTGGACCAAGGGGTAAAGCCCACGGGGCTTTAGGTCGGTGCAAAAGGAAGTTTTGCAGAGGTCAATGCTACCTCTTGAGCATGCGTTGGTTTTCCCTTGAAGAGGAAAGGGTGATGCAGGAAAGTAGTGTAAGTATTACCCTTAGTTTTTGAGAACCAAGGAATCAATCCAGTAGGAGACAACACACAAGTCAACTAGTACCTGCACAAACAATCAAGAACCTCGAACCAACGCGATAAAGGGGTTTATAATTCCTTCACGGTCACTTGTGAAAGTGAGATCTGATAGAGATAGTAAGATAAATACTTTTGGTATTTTGTTGTATAGATTGGAAAATAAAGATTGCAAAATAGTAAATGAGATGCAATAATAAAAGAGATGCAATATAATAGGAAAGAGACCCGGGGGGCATAGGTTTCACTAGTGGCTTCTCTCATGATAGCATCTATTACGGTGGGTGAACAAATTACTACCAAGCAATTGATAGAAAAGTGCATAGTTATGAAGATATCTAAGGCAATGATCATGAATATAGGCATCATGTCCGTGTCAAGTAGATCGAAACGATTCTACATCTACTACTATTACTCCACACATTGACCGCTATCCAGCATGCATCTAGAGTATTAAGTTCATAAGAACAGAGTAACGCTTTAAGTAAGATGACATGATGTAGAGGGATAAACTCAAGCAATATGACATAAACTCCATCTTTTTATCCTCGATGGCAACAATACAATACGTGCCTTGCTGCCCCTACTGTCACCGAGAAAGGACACCGCAAGATTGAACCCAAAGCGAAGCACTTCCCCATTGCAAGAAAGATCAATCTAGTAGGCCAAACTAAACCGATAATTCGAAGAGACTTGCAAAGATATCAAATCATGCATATAAGAATTGAGAGAAGAACCAAATAATATTCATAGATAATTAAGTTCAGAAACCCAAAATTCATCAGATCTCGGCAAACATACCGCAAAAGAGTATTACACCAAATAGATCTCCAGAACATCGAGGAGAACTTTGTATTGAAGATCAAAGAGAGAGAAGAAGCCATCTAGCTAATAACTATGGACCCGAAGGTCTGTGGTAAACTACTCACGCTTCATCAGAGAGGCTATGGTGTTGTTGTAGAAGCCCTCCGTGATAGATTCCCCCTCCGGCAGATCACCAGAAAAGGCCCCAAGATGGGCTCTTATGGGTAAAGAAGGTTGCAGCGGTGGAAAAGTGGTTTTGTGGCTCTCGCTGTTGTTTCTAGGGTATAAGGGTATATATAGGTGAAAGAAGTACATCGGTGGAGCTCCGTGGGGCCCACGAGGGTGGGAGCGCACCTACCCCTTGGGCGCGCCCTCCTATCTCGTGGTCGCCTCACTAAGTTCCAAACTTCAACTCCAAGTCTTCTGGTTTGCTTTCGGTCCAAGAAAGATCATCGCGAAGGTTTCATTCCGTTTGGATTCCGTTTGGTATTCCTTTTCTGCGAAACACTGAAATAGGCTAAAAACATAAATTGGCACTGGGCCTCCGGTTAATAGGTTAGTCCCAAAAATAATATAAAAGAGCATATTAAAGCCCATTAAACATCCAAAATAGGTAATATAATATCATGGAACAATAAAAAATTATAGATACTTTGGAGATGTATCAAGCATCCCCAAGCTTAATTCCTACTCGTCCTCGAGTAGGTAAATGATAAAAACATAATTTGTTGATGTGGAATGCTACCTAACATATTCATCAATGTAATTTTCTTTATTGTGGCATGAATGTTCAGATCCGAAAGATTCAAGACAAAAGTTTAATATTGACATAAAAATAATAATACTTCAAGCATACTAACAAAGTAATTATGTCCTCTCAAAATAACATGGCCAAAGAAAGTTCATCCCTACAAAATCATATATTTTGATCATGCTCCATCTTCGTCACACAAAATATTCAAATCATGCACAATCCCGATGACAAGCCAAGCAATTGTTTCATACTTTAGTAATCTGAAACTTTTTCAACTTTCACGCAATACATGAGCGTGAGGCATGGACATAGCACTATAGGTGGAATAGAGTGGTGATTGCGGAGAAGACAAAAAGGAGGAAGATGGTATCATATCAACTAGGCATATCAATAGGCTATGAAGATGCCCATCAATAGATATCAATGTGAGTGTGTAGGGATTGCCATGCAACGGATGCACTAGAGCTATAAATGCAAGGAAGCTCAACAAAAGAAACTATGTGGGTGTGTATCCAACTTGCTTGCTCATGAAGACCTATGGCATTTGAGGAAGCCCATTGTTGGAATATACAAGCCAAGTTCTATAATGAAAATTTCCCACTAGTAAATGAAAGTGACAAAATAAGAGACTCTCTATCATGAAGATCATGGTGCTACTTTGAAGCACAAGTGTGGAAAAAGGATAGTAGCATCGTCCCTTCTCTCTTTTTCTCTCATTTTTTCTCCTTTTTTGGGCCTTCTCTTTTTTTTGTTTCCTCACATGGGACAATGCTCTAATAATGATGATCATCACACTTTCTATTTATTTACAACTCAAAGATTACAACTCGTTACTTAGAACAAAAAATATGACTCCACATGTGTGCCTCCGGTGGTGTACCAGGATGTGCAATGAATCAAGAGTGACATGTATGAAAATATTATGAATGGTGGCTTTGCCACAAATACAATGTCAACTACATGATCATGCAAGGCAATATGACAATGATGGAGCGTGTCATAATAAAAGGAACGGTGGAAAGTTGCATGGAAATATATCTCGGAATGGCTATGGAAATGCCATAATAGGTAGGTATGGTGGCTGTTTTGAGAAAGGTAAATGGTGGGTTTATGGTACCTCCGAAAGTTGCTCGGTACTAGAGAGGCTAGCAATGGTGGAAGGGGGAGAGTGCGTATAATCTATGGACTCAACATTAGTCATAAAGAACTCACATACTTATTGCAAAAATCTATAAGTTATCAAAGCAAAGTATTACGCGCATGATCCTAGGGGGATAGATTGGTAGGAAAAGATCACCGCTCGTCCCCGACCGCCACTCATAAGGAAGACAATCAAATAAATACCTCATGCTTCAAATTTGTTACACAACGGTTACCATACGTGCATGCTACGGGACTTGCAAACCTCAACACAACTATTTCTCAAATTCACAATTACTCGACTAGCATGACTCTAATATCAGTATCCTCATGTCTCAAAACAATCATCAAGTATCAAACTTATCCTACTATTCAACGCACTTTATACGCAAGTTTTTATTATACCCATCTTGGATGCCCATCATATATGGACTAATTTTATAACCAAAGCAAATTACCATGATATTCCAAAAGACTCTCAAAATAATATAAGTGAATCATGAGAGATCAGTAATTTCTATAAAAATAAAACCACCACCATGCTCTAAAAACATATAAGTGAAGCACTAGAGCAAAATTGTATAGCTCAAAAGATATAAGTGAAGCACATAGAGTATTCTAATAAATTCCGATTCATGTCTATCTCTCCCAAAAGGTGTGTACAGCAAGGATGATTGTGGTAACTAAAAATAAAAGACTCAAATCATACAGGATGCTCCAAGCAAAACACATATCATGTGGTGAATAAAAATATAGCCTCAAATAAAGTTACCGATAGACGAAGACGAAAGAGGGGATGCCTTCCGGGGCATCCCCAAGCTTAGGATTTTGGTTGTCCTTGAATTTTACCTTGGGGTGCCTTGGGCATACCCAAGCTTAGGTTCTTGCCACTCCTTGTTCCAAAATCCATCAAATCTTTACCCCAAAACATGAAAACTTCACAACACAAAACTCAACAGAAAATCTCGTCAGCTCCGTTAGTATATGAAAATAAACCACCACTTTAAGGTACTTTAATTAACTCATTCTTTATTTATATAGGTGTTAAACCTACTGTATTCCAACTTCTCTATGTTTCATACCCCCCGATACTAGCCATAGATTCATCAAAATAAGCAAACAACACGCGAAAACCAGAATCTGGCAAAAACAGAACAGTCTATTGCAATCTGTAGGTTTGGAATACTTATGTAACTCCAAAAATTCTGAAAAATTAGGACGACCAGGACAATTTGTATATTGATCTACTGCAGTTGGAATTGGTATTTTATCACTCTCTTGTAAAAGAATGAAAATTATTTTCGTGAGCGCATACTTTCTGTTTTTATCAGCAAGATCAAACAACAATCACCCAAGAAGATCCTAAAGGCTTTACTTGGCACAAAAACTAACTAAAATATAAAAACACAATCATAAAAGAGGCTAGATAAATTATTTATTACTAAACAGGAACAAAAAGTGAAGAACAAAAATAAAATTGGGTTACCTCCCAACAAGCACTATCGTTCAACGCCCCTAGCTAAGCATTGAGATTTCAATGATGCTCACATGAAAGACAAGAATTGAAGCATAAAGAGAGCACCACAAAACACATGAAAAAGACATCTAAGTCTAACATACTTCCTATGCATAGGCATTTTATAAGCAAACAAATTATCAAGACAAGCAAAAAACTATCATATGCATGGAAGAAAAAAGAAACAATAGCAATCTCAACATGACGAGAGGTAATTTAGTAACATGAAAATTTCTACAACCATATTTTCCTCTCTCATAATAATTACATGTAGGATCATAATCAAATTCAACAATATAACTATCACATGAAATTTTCTCTTCATGATCCACATGCATGCAAAGTTGACACTCTTCCGAAATAGTGGGATTATCATAAAATAAAGTCATGACCTCTCCGAACCCACTTTTATCAAAAACTTCATAATATTGAACATTATCCAAATACGTGGGAACTAAAGTTGACACTCTTCGAAACCCACTTTCAATATTATTGCAAACATTATTATCAATCTTATATTCATCATGGGGCTTAAATAAATTCTCAAGATCATAAGAAAAATCACCCCAATCATGATCATTGCAACAAGTAGTAGACATAGCAAAATGATCATTGCAATAAGAAAAATCACCCCAATCATGATCATTGCAACAAGTTTATGGTGGGTACTTGGTATGTCTTGACTTGGCGTAGATCTCCCTGGTAATCACGCCAGAAATTCTACTTGCTACCTCTTGAGCATGCGTTGGTTTTCCCTTGAAGAGGAAAGGGTGATGCAGGAAAGTAGCATAAGTATTTCCCTCAGTTTTTGAGAACCAAGGTATCAATCCAATAGGAGACAACACACAAGTCACCTAGTACCTGCACAAAAAATCAAGAACCTCGCAAGCAACGCGATAAAGGGGTTGTCAATCCCTTCACGGTCACTTGCGAAAGTGAGATCTGATAGAGATAGTAAGATAAATATTTTTGGTATTTTGTTGTATAGATTGGAAAATAAAGATTACAAAATAGTAAACGAGATGCGATAATAAAAGAGATGCAATATAATAAGAAAGAGACCCGGGGGCCATAGGTTTCACTAGTGGCTTCTCTCATGATAGCATGTATTACGGTGGGTGAAAAATTATTGTCGAGCAATTGATAGAAACGTGCATAGTTATGACGATATCTAAGGCAATGATCATGAATATAGATGTCGATGCAAACGACACCTATGTGATCACGGAGAATCCCTTCTATGGTTGGCGGGCGCGGGGCTGTGGAAAGAGCGGGTTTAGAAGATCAACACGGGGAATTTATCCAGCTTCGGGCCGCAAGTCATGCGTAATACCCTACTCCTGCTGGTTTGTGTTTATCTGGTGTTCTTGGACTAGCTACAAAGCGTGCAGGGTCCAAAAAGTCTGAATCCCTCTCTCCAGTATGCCTCGGGCCTCCTTTTATAGCCAAGGGGGTCTCCACAGTGGCACACATGAGGTGGAAAGTTTGTACTGTACACAAGTCTATCACCTAGCACTGTAGGACAAACACATTTAATGCGCTGCCGACGTGCCCTCTCACTTTATCAGGGACGGCAAGGAAGCTCGTCTCGTCCGTCGGTGCCTTGTCTCGCTCTGACGCGCGTCCAAGCTGACTAGGTGCGCAGCGCCACACTGGCTGGCTGGCTGCGAAGTTGGTGTGGTGGCAGAGTCTTCACGAAGATCTGCATGCCACCATGCAGGTGCTTGCTGAGTTGGCATGGAAGCTGCAAGTCGCCACACAGGTGCCTGCGTTGCTGGCGGGTTTGACTGCTGTGTTGGAATGGCGGTGGAGCGTTGGCAGGTGGGGGACTGGCTGTAGCCCCGCAGATGTCCCCGACAATGCCGGGGTCTCGCAGGTGTCCCCGGCAAGGGTCTTGCCGGGGGTCTCATGAGCGTCCCCGGCAAGGATCTTGCTGGGGGATTCCCGTCTTCTGGTCCTCATCTAGTCTTGTATGTTCTTCGTGCCCCTGTGGGGGAGGAAGATGACGGGGCACCCTTCCACACGCATCGTCCCTGCCGATTTCGCCGAGGCCGGCCCAAATCGGTACCCCTTCTTCGTGGACTACTTCTCTTGCGAGCTCTGCCCTCTTTCTCTGGCTTCTTCAATGATGTCATGCACACCTACAGCTTCCATCTTCTGGATCTTACGCCGAATGCTGTGGCGTGCATGGCCTTCTTCACCCATCTCTGCGAGGGCTTCGCCGGAGTGCTCCCTAGCACGACGCTCTTCCGCAACTACTTCTACCCCCACATCTAGTCAGGGGGCGCCATCTCCGGCCGCATCACCTGGATCCCGAGGTCTCAGGAGAAAGGCAGTATCCGGAGGGCGCCCAGAAGGATAGGTGGGAGGAGTGGTGGAGTCGGTGGTGTTGGATCAAGGAGGAGGATCCACGGGAGTTCTGCCGGGTTCGCCGGAGTCCGCCGGTCTGCCGCAAGGACTGGAGCGACCTCGACGCCAACGACAAGAAGCTCTTGGTCGCCGCCACCAGGATCAATCGCCTCACCATGGCCGGGCTCACTCTTGAAATGATCGGGGCTGATTTCATCCGCCGCCGGATTGCCCCACTGCACAACAAAGGGGAGGCCGGCCTGGGACTACAGGAACACAGCTGACGTAATGAGGCTCCGCCCTGGCTTGAACCACAACTTCACGGTGATGGGCATGCTCACTTTTGCCAGAGGCTCTTCCAGCTCAAGGTGAGTGACGACGGCATGGCTGAGAGGACCGGCAGAGCTGAGAAGGCTGGCAAGACCGTCAAGGCGTCTCTGTTTGGGTTACCGGCGGGAGTGGTCCCGTTGAGCAACAACTCTCACCAGATTGCCATCATTGCCATGATGCCGGACTTCGACGCGCACGGCCTTGATCTGCTCTGGGTCGAGCCGAAAGTGGAGGAGGTGCAGGAGTTCTTCGACAGCTTGTTGGAGAAATATGTCCGTGACAAGCCGCTGCTCATCCGTGACACCACCAAGGAGCAGCTGGACTACATCGCCGCCAGGACGGCGGAGGCGGCGCTTGCCAAGGAGGCTGGCAGCGCCAGCACTATGGAGGACAAGGTCGACACTGCCACGTCGGATAAAGAGCTCGCCGAGTGGGTGAAGTCTGCTGGGGAGGCCAACAGCGCCGGCCCCGAGGCTCCCCTCGTCGAAGATATGGTCGAGGAGTCGGCCGAAGAGGAAGCCGAGACGGATGACCCCCTGGCCACAGGGAAGAAACACGTCCTGTGGCAGGCTAGCTCCGGCGAGCCGGTCCGGCTCGGCAGGACCGCGCAGCGGCAACAGGCTCAGGAGTAGCCCGTGCGCTAGACGAGGGCGATGAAGGTTGTGGCAGCGATGAAGACGGTGAAGGCCGCGACAGCGAAGAAGACGGCAGCTGCGTCTTCTTTGTCCAAGCGGCGCAAGACCCCATCCCCTTCTCCTCCTCTTTCGGACAGCACCCTGGAGGCCGATTTCGACCTCGGGTCCTTTTAGCCTGAAGAGGAAGAGGAAGCCAGTGGAGGAGGAGGTGGAGAACGAGTAAGTACTTCACCCCCCATCATCTCCCGACCCCACGTCTGTGTTATCCTCCTTTGACTTGATGCTATCTTCACAGGGACATGGAGACGCTGGCCTAGAGGGTGGCGAAGAGGGCCAGGGCCTCGTCGAGCGACAAACCCCCGGCTGGCACTCTGCACACGCCAGTGGTGCTGGAGATCAGCCCGGACAACAGCCCCCGATGCAGCCCCTGCTTCAACCCCTAGTGTGAGTTCATCACTCACTCTTCGTTTATGGGCATCGGGGCACGGATCCTTGTTGCTGACCTTGCCGGGTTTGCAGGAGGAGAGCGGCGGCAGGAGGAGCCACTGAGGGCCACTCCCAACACACCACCCCCATCGACCACGCCGCCCAAAGGGGCGTCCCCGACAAGGGCACCAAGCACTAAGCCCATGCGCATGGAGGAGGAGGAGGCGAACTTGGGTGCCGGTGGCTCCGTCCCGGCGACGAACGTTGGCGAGGAGGGAACCACTTCTTCCCAGCTCGGCATGGGTAAGTGGCCTGCCCCTCGTCCCTGTTTTTTCTTTTTATTTTTTGAACCTTGATTTTTGCCTCATCTCATTCTCCTTCTTGGTATCCAGACCCTCCCTCGGCAGACCAGGAAGATATTGATACCATCATTGAGGAGGTCGCCAAGGACGCCGAGGCCGAGGCCGACAAGATTGCTGCCGAGGAGGCCGACAAGATTGCTGCCGAGGAGGCCGCCGAGACTGCCGCTTAGGAGGCCGCCAAGGGGCCTGCCGGGGGAGCCGGTGAGTCCACTGCCGAGGGAGCCGGCAAGGGGTCTGCCGGGGAGCCCGGCGAGGCCGCTGCCGAGGAGGAGCTAGCCGATGACCATCCTGCCTCCCCTATAGCCCCCGCCCCAGGCAAGTACTTGAAGGTGGGCGACAATCTGTTCGTCCACCTCCCGGGGACGGCGGGCACCAGAGCGCCAGCCGAAAGGGAGGTGTTTGATAATGAAGCTCTCTCCACCGTCAGGCTCAAGTTTGTTGATGAACCGAGCGTGGGCGGCGGCGGTTCCCAGGAGGAGAAGCTCCTCCGAGCCATGAGCGCCAACTTCCAGAGGCTCTAGGCACTCCACCGTGCCCACCAAGACAAGGTAAAATCCAGGATGGCGGCGATGGACAAGGCGGAGGCGGATTTTGAGGAGCACGTCGCTGAGATGCAGGTCTGGTTCGGCAAGGCCAGGGATGAGCTAAAGGCTGCACAGAGTGAGCTGGAGGAGTGCAAGCGGGAGCTCATCCTGAAGCATGCCGATATCGAGAAGGCCCAGGAGGTGGCGAAGAATCAGGCTACCATAGACGAAGCTGCCTGGCAATAGCAGCAGGCCCTGCTGGACTCCCAGGAGGAGGACCTTGCCGCTGGTGAGGAGGCGCTCGCCGCCACGCTCCGTGGCAACGATGAGGAGGTTGAGAAGCTCATCGCACAACGGACCCAGGAACTGGAGCAAAGGCACAAGGAGGCACTTGATGCTCAGGCCCTAGTCCATGCCGGCAAGGTGAAGGATCTGGAGCTGGAGCGGGAGGAGCTGGAGAAGAGAGTCTCGATGCTGACGGAGAAGAGGGACGCGGCCAACCGCACTTTGGCGGATGCGCAGGTCGCCATCTCCGACAAGGCCAAGCTGCTCTCCAAGTCCAACGGCTCCATCAACGATCTAAAGTTGAAGCTGGACGGCTTGAAGGGGAATATTTCGGAGGCCGGGGCTCATGAGGACACCTTGAAAAAGGTCCTGGAGGACGAGAAGCAACTGTGGAGGAATGACGCCGCCGAGCACGAGGAGTACGCGAAGGGCGTAAACATCTGGATCAGCCGCCTCCTCGACGTTGCCGGCAAGATCACCAAGAAGCTGGCTTCCATGGGATGTCAAATGTCACATACTCCCAGGAGCCGAACGTGAGCCTCAACGCCAGGATGACCCTGTTCTTCGAGGGCGTCCTCGAAGCCTTGGAGCGGCTCCGCTCCAATCGAGCAGCCTATCTGGCCAACGAGTCCCGGAGGCTCTGCCGGGGCGCCATGACCAAGGTACTCACCATGGTGGCATTCTGGAACCCCGGCGTCGACTTCGCCGACGCGCTACAGAGCTTGCCAGAAGGGACGGACCTCGCGGCACTCAAAGAGAGTATCGAGCCCATCATCACCTGCGTCAACGGAGTCCATAGAGTGGAGGGCCAGTGAAGGGACTAGCCACCCCATTTCTCGTTGTTGCTGTGAGTTCATGACCAAGACAATTTTATCTTAAGTTAGAACCACAACAATTATTGATGTAATATAACTCTCCAGTACATTGAAATGAAGCATGCAATCTTCCTGTCCGATCTCTCTTCATACGTATACACCCTACGCCTAGTAGGATAGGCTCGCCGGTGCGTAAACACATGCTATGGCGCTTTGAGGATGGATCCTTAGCAGCCTACCGGGGCGCTTGCTGTCAAACAAACCACATTGCCGCTCTCAGCACGGCCGCTTGAACTGTTGAGCGGACTCGAAACAGAACAAGGGCATTGCTAATAGCGGGTAGGTCACCTTGCCATTCTCAGTGCGGCCGCTTGAACTATTGAGTGGACTTGAAACAGAACAAGGGTGTTGCCAATAGCAGAAGGGTCCCATTACATGCAGGTTTTCCGTACAAAGAGCAAGATCTTTCGAGGAGAATAACCTTATACAGTATTAAGAAGAAATGCTCAAGGTTGTGCATGACTTAGCTTTTTAAGACCATGCGGACGGTCGTTGCGGCTGCGGACGACACCAGAGCGTGGCTGATTGACATCGCCTTCCCTTCTCGAGCCATCGCAATGAAGGAGTCGATAAGTTGACTCCAAAACCGGATTTTCACAGCTTGCGCCCCCTACCTAGCGCGCCAAGGATGTCGGTGTGAACGACACCTATGGTATCACGGGGAATCCCTTCTATGGTTGGCGGGCGCGGGGCGGTGGAAAGAGCGGGTTTAGAAGATCAACACAGGGAATTTATCTAGGTTCGGTCCACAAGTCATGCGTAATACCCCACTATTGCTGGTTTGTGTTTATCTGGTGTTCTTGGACTAGGTACAAAGCGTGTAGGGTCCAAAAAGTATGAATCCCTCTCCAGTATGCCTTGGGCCTCCTTTTATAGCCAAAGGGGTCGCCACAGTGGCACACAGGAGGTGGAAAGTTTGTACTGTACACAAGTCTATCACCGGGCACCGTAGGACAAACACATTTAATGTGCTACCAACGTGCCCTCTCACTTTATCGGGACGACAAGGAAGCTCATCTCGTCCATCGCTGCCTCATCTCGCTCGGACGCGCGTCCAAGCTGACTAGGCGCGCAGCGCCACGCTGGCTGGCTGCTGTGTTGGTGCAGTGGAAGAGTCTTCACAAAGATCTGCATGCTACCACGTAGGAGCTTGCTGAGTTGGCCTGGAAGCTGCACGTCGCCATGCAGGTGCCTGCCTTGCTGGCAGGTTTGACTGCTGTGTTGGAACAGCGATGGAGCCTTGGCGGGTGGGGGCCTGGCTTCGGCCCCGTAGATGTCCCTGACAAGGGTCTTGCCGGGGTCTCGCAGGTGTCCCCGACAAGGTTCTTGCCAGGGGATTCCCATCTTCTGGTCCTCAACTAGTCTTGTATGTTCTTGGTCTCCACAAAGATCTGCATGCCACCATGCGGGCGCCTCCCGAGCCTTGGTTCCAATGTTGTCGACGGTGAACTCTTAGGCTCAAGGGTGGCTGCTCAAGGGTGTTGGGCAAGTTGCCCCGGCAAGAGTCTTGCCGGGGCTACGTAAGCTCCCCCGGTAAGGCTCTTGCCAGGGAAAGCCCACCTTGTCCTCTACTTCTTGCGCCTTCGGCTTGGCGCTGCTCTGGATGTCTTGTGTCTTTGCTTCCTCTACCCTGCCGAGCGTGGCCGCAGGCACGTGGCTGCGAATGCACGCGCACAAGTAAAGGGGTACACAAAGGACCCCTACTTTTGTACACCAAAAATAGGCATCACGTTCGTGTCAAGCAGATCGAAACGATACTGCATCTACTACTATTACTCCACACATCGACCGCTATCCAGCATGCATCTAGAGTATTAAGTTCATAAGAACAGAGTAACGCTTTAAGCAAGATGACATGATGTAGAGGGATAACCTCAAGCAATATGACATAAACTCCATCTTTTTATCCTCGATGGCAACAATACAATATGTGCTTTGCTGCCCCTACTGACACTGGGAAAGGACACCGCAAGATTGAACCCAAAGCTAAGCACTTCTCCCATTGCAAGAAACATCAATCAAATAGGCCAAACTAAACCGATAGTTCGAAGAGACTTGCAAAGATATCAAATCATGCATATAAGAATTCGGAGAAGAACCAAATAATATTCATAGATAATCAAGTTCATAAACCCACAATTCATCGAATCTCGTCAAACACACCGCAAAAGAGTATTACACCGAATAGATCTCCAAGAACATCGAGGAGAACTTTGTATTGAAGATCAAAGAGAGAGAAGAAGCCATCTAGCTAATAACTATGGACCCGAAGGTCTGTGGTAAACTACTCATGCTTCATCGGAGAGGCTATGGTGTTGTTGTAGAAGCCCTCCGAGATAGATTCCCCCTCCGGCAGATCGCCGGAAAAGGCCCCAAGATGGGATCTCATGGGTACATAAGGTTGCGGCAGTGGAAAAGTGGTTTCATGGCTCTCCCTGATGTTTCTAGGGTATAAGGTATATATAGGCAAAAGAAGTACGTCGGTGGAGCTTCGTGGGGCCCACGAGGGTGGGGGCGTGCCTACCCCCTGGGCACGCCCTCCTATATCGTGGCTGCCTCACAGAGTTCCAGACTTCAACTCCAAGTCTTCTAGTTTGCTTTAGGTCCAAGAAAGATCATCGTGAAGGTTTCATTCCGTTTGGATTCCGTTTGGTTCCTTTTTTGCGAAACACTGAAATAGGCAAAAAAATAGAAACTGGCACTAGGCCTCCGGTTAATAGGTTAGTCCCAAAAATAATATAAAAGAGCATATTAAAGCCCATTAAACATCCAAAATAGATAATATAATAGCATGGAACAATAAAATTTATAGATACATTGGAGACGTATCAGTCAAGGACCACACGCTAGGGACCTTGACGTCTGGCCCTGGGCCAGACGCCGAGGACCGTGGCGTCTGGTACTGGAAACTGAGAAGGACTCTTCCTTGCGTTCCAACCCGACTTTGAGGAGGCTCTTTCTCCAAGAAATGACCCCAGGGCTCAACATATAAATAGAGGAGCAGGGCAAGCCCCTGGGAGATACCATGATTCACCAAGCAGTGTGTCGGCGCCTGATACGTCTCCAATGTATCGATAATTTTTTATTGTTCCATGTTGATATATTACCATTCTTTGATGTTTTATAATCATTTTATAGTCATTTTATATCTTTTTTGGTACTAATCTATTGACATAGTGCCAAGTTCCAGTTGTTATTTTTTGCATGTTTTTTACATCGCAGGTAATCAATATCAAACGGAGTCCAGATGCAGCAAAACTTTTTGTGGATTTTTTGGGACCAAAAGACATCCAATGGGCTGGAGAAGCGCTTGGGGGTACTCCATGGGGAGCACGACCCACTAGGGCGCGCCTGGAGGCCAAGGCGCGTCCTGGTGGGTTGTGCCCACCTCGGGTGCCCCTGGACCGCCTCTTTACTCTATAAATACCCCAATATTCTAGAAACCCTAGGGGAGTCGACGAAACTCAATTCCAGCCGCCGACGAGTCCTGAACCACCAGATCCAATCCAGACACCATCACAGAGGGGTTCATCATGCCCATTGGTGCCTCTCCGATGGTGCCTCGCTATTTTTCTCGAGAGAAGCCACTAGTGAAAATTACGGCCCCGGGTCTCTTCTTTAATATATTTTCCTTTGTGATCTATTTTATTTTCCTTTTATTTTAAGATCTATTAAACCAAAAATACAAAAATACCTTGCTGCAATTTATTTTATCCTAGATCTATTTATCCATCTAACATATTTTTATCACGTCTGTTTGCCAATGTTTGGCATAGTTACCCGAAAGGGATTGACAACCCCTTTAACACGTCGAGTTGCGAGTATTTGTTATTTGTGTGCCGGTGTTGTTTACGTAGTGTTGCTTGGTTCTCCTACTGGTTCGATAACCTTGGTATAATCATTGAGGGAAATACATACCGTTGATGTGCTACATCATCCCTTCCTCTTTGGGGAAATACCGACATAGTCTAGCAGACATCAAAAGGAATTAGGCCACCATATGAGTCTTAGATCCTTGCATTATGCCTAGCTAGGGGCGTGAAACAATAGCGCTTGTTGGAAGGTAACCCAATGAGTAAAATTAATTTTTCTTTTTTGCTTCCTGTTCTTGAGTGTTAGCACAATTACGCCACTGTTATGATTGTGTTTTTTGTGTTTTAGTTAGTGTTTGTGCCAAGTAAAGCCTTTAGGATCTTCTTGGGTGATAGTTGTTTGATCTTGTTGAAAAACAAAAACTTTTGCACTCACGAAAATAATTTTCATTTTTAACCAGAGTGTGATAAAATACTAATTATTTTTGCAGAAAATTAATATACAAACTTCTCATGTCGTCCTAATGTTTCAGAGTTTTTGGAGTTGCAGAAGTATTCGAAATACCCAGATTGCTACAGACTGTTCTGTTTTTGACAGATTCTGTTTTCTTTGCGTTGTGTGCTTGTTTTGATGATTCTATGGTTTTCTTTGAAGAGTTTTTGCCATAGAAAAGTTGGAATACACTAGATATAACACAAGAATAAAATATGAATTGGTTTGGAACAACATTTATAGTAGTGATTTGTTTTGTTATACTAACGGATCTCACGAAGGTTTTGTTGAGTTTTGTGTGATTGAAGTGTTCAAGTTTTGGGTGATCTTACGATGGATGAAGGAATAAGGAGTAATAAGATCTTAAGCTTGGGGATTCCCGTGGAATCCAAACCTATTATCCAAAGAGAAGCAAACAACTAAGCTTGGGGATGCCCCAAGTGGCATCCCCTCTTTCTTCTAACAACAATCGGTATTTTACTCGAAGCTATATTTTTATTCGTCACATATTATGAGTTTTTCTTGGAGTGTATTGTATGATATGAGTCTTTGCTTGTTTTGCTTTGTGCTTTAAGTCTTGAATCCTCGCTGGACACACATATTTGAGAGAGCCAAAATTATGTCATGACTTGTTAGAATTGCTCTCTATGCTTCACTTAAATCTTTATGAGCTATGGAATTGCTCTAGTGCTTCACTTATATCTTTTTGAGCATGGTGTGCTTTAGTATTTTTGAAGAAATGCTCTCTTGCTTCACTTAGATTTATTTGAGAGTTAGTAAAAAAATTAAGAACTTCCCTCTTGCTTCACTTAAATTAATTTGAGAGAAAGAAAAATTATGCTCATGATCTTCACTTATATTTGTTTGAGATTATCAAAAGCAACACATGAAAATTAGTTCCAAAGTGATAGATATCCAAGAAGGATATAATAAAAACTTTCATGAAGATCATTGGACAAAATAAACTCGATTCCTTGTAATAGTTTTGAGATATGATGATGTGATATGTGAATCATGGTGATGAGTAATTATGTTTTAGTAAGAATATTGGTGTTAAGGTTTGTGATTCCCTATGCAAGCACGAAAGTCAATAGTTGTGGAATGAAATTACATCATACATGTGGTGCATTATTCGGTGTTAATTATGCTTAATGCTCGCTTATGAGATTATTCATTTCTTGGTTTGTCGCTTCCCAATCTTTTGCTAGCCTTCATTTTGCACTAAGTATGATCACTACTTGTGCATCCAAAATCCTTTAAATAGTTTTGCCACATGAGTCCACTATACCTACCTATATGCGGTATTCTTTTGCTGATCTAAGAAAATTTGTATGTGCCATCCCTAATATTCAAAATAAATTTCTCTTTTGTGTGCTTGTAACGCTCGCGAGGCGGCGAGGGGTGGCTAATATTTTCCATGCTAGATATGTTATTCTCACGATGAGTGTTTATTCACTTGTCATTGCACGAGAGTAAGGCAAAGGTATTAGGGATGCACAGTCCTGAAATGAAAAATGAATTTACTTTATGTTGTCAAATAATAAATTCCTTGGAAAGTGTTGGTATGGAAGGCACCCGTGGATACGGTTAGCCATGGAAAGTGAAAGTATGGTGGAAAAAGGAATAAACTATATTTTCTGTTTGGGAACCGCCTATGATATATCTAGCATGGAAAGTGTTGGGAACTCTAAGTCATTTTTGTTGGTGGGAAAAGCAAGCCTCTCAAAATGCTTTTATCTCTCAATTTTCGCTTTTATCTCTACAAATCCCTACTTCCCTCTGCGAAGGGCCTTTATTTTACTTTATGCAATTTTTATTTTTAATTAGTCTTCATCTTCTCTTATAAAGCACCAACTAGGGGGCACTATGATCGTACTTGAGCATTGGGTGTAGCTAATATGAGAGTGTGTTTCATGAATGGATCAATCATTGAGCATGATGGGCTAGGGATAACTTATTTTAGCGTTGATATTTTGAAAGACATGGTTGCTTGTTTATATGCCTGAGTATTCAAGTCTCATGTCAAAACTAGACTATTGCTTTGGATCATATAAAACTCCAAATGTCCATGCTATAAAGAAAAGAATATGAGATGACATGTTAGGCAGCATTCCACATCAAACATTTTGTTTTTACCATTTACCGACTCGAGGACGAGCAGGAATTAAGCTTGGGGATACTAATACGTCTCCAACGTATCTATAATTTTTGATTGTTCCATGTTGTTATATTATCATTCTTGGATGTTTTACAGTCATTTTATATCATTTTTTGGTACTAACCTATTGACATAGTGCCAAGTGCCAGTTGCTGTTTTTTACATCGCAGGTAATCAATATCAAACGGAGTCCAAATGCAGCGAAACTTTTTGTGGATTTTTTTTGGACCAGGAGAAGCACCTGGGGGTGCTCCGAGGGGAGCATAACCCACGAGGGTGCGCCTGGAGGCCCAGGCGCGCCCTGGTGGGTTATGCCCACCTCGAGTGCCCCCAAGACCGCCTCTTTATAAATACCCCAATATTCCAAAAACCCTAGGGTAGTCGACGAAAATCAATACCATTCATAGAGTCTAGAACCACCAGATCCAATCTAGACACCATCACAGAGGGATTCATCACGCCCATTGGTGCCTCTCTGATGATGTGTGAGTAGTCTTTTGTAGACCTTCGGGTCCCGAGTTAGTAGCTAGATGGTTTCTTATCTCTCGTTTGATTCTCAATACAATGGTCTCTTGGAGATCCATATGATGTAACTTTTTGCGGTGTGTTTGTTGGGATCCGATGAACTTTGAGTTTATGATCAGATCTATCTCTTTTTATCCATGGAAGTTATTTGAGTATTCTTTGATCTCTTATATGCATGATTGATTATAGCCTCATATTTCATCTCCGATATTTGGGTTTTGTTTGGCCAACTTGATCTATTTATCTTGCAATGGGAAGAGGTGCTTTGTGATGGGTTCGATCTTATGGTGCTTGATCCCAGTGACAGAAGGGGAATCGACACGTATGTATCGTTGCTATTAAGGATAACAAGATGGGGTCTATTTCTACATAAATAGATCTTGTCTATATCATGTCATCGTTCTTATTGCATTAGTCCATTTTTCCATTAACTTAATACACTAGATGCATGCTGGATAGCGATCGATGTGTGGATTTATAGTAGTACATGCAGGCAGGAGTTGGTCTACTAATCTTGGACGTGATGCCTATATAATGATCATTGCCTGGATATCGTCATGATTATTTGAAGTTCTATCAATTGCCCAACAGTAATTCGTTTACCCACCGTCTACTATTTTTCTCGAGAGAAGCCACTAGTGAAAACTACGGCCCCCGGGTCTCTTCTTTACTGTATTTGCCTTTGCGATCTTTTTTTTCCTTTTATTTTCAGATCTATTAAACCAAAAAAACCAAAATACCTTGCTGCAATTTATTTTATCCGAGACTATTTATCCATCTATCTTATTTATCACGTCCGTTTGCCAATTTTTGGCGCCGTTACCCGAAAGGGATTAACAACCCCTTTAACACGTCGGGTTGCGAGTATTTGTTCTTTGTGTGCAAGTGTTGTTTATGTAGAGTTGCTTGGTTCTCCTACTGGTTCGATAACCTTGGTCTCATCACTGACAGAAATACCTACCGTTGCTGTGCTGCTTCATCCCTTCCTCTTTGGGGAAATACCGACGTAGTCTAGCAGACATCAGTGCCCCCTCTCCCTCTAGTTCATCCTCCGTCCTAAACCTGTCGTGCTTGCCGAAGCCCTAGAGAATAGTTTCACCACCTCCGTCACCATGGTGTCATGCTGCCGGAACTCATCTACTACTCAGCCTCTCTTGCTGGATCGAGAAGGCGCGGACGTCATCGAGTTGAACGCGTGCTGAACGCGGAGGCGTCGTGCATTCGGTGCTTATCATTACGGATGGATCGGGAAGCTATACGACTACGTCAACCGCATTGATAAACGCTTCCACTTAGCGATCTACAAGGGTATGCAGATGCTCCCCCTCACGTAGCTATGCTTCTCCATGGACAGATCTTGTGTGTGCATAGAATTTTTTTGTTTTCCATTCAATGATCCCCAACAAAAGGACGATTGGCCCATGACCCCTTCGCATTTATGATGTAGAACGGCGTGCTGGACTCTCTATTAAGCCTATGTAGGACTACGGTGTGTCGATCAGCCGAGGTCGGGCATGATCCAGAAAAGTGTGTTCGGCCGAAGTAAATCGAGCGTGTTGGGTAAGTTCACTACAAAAAATACACTTCCGTGATGATATGTGTTTGTCACAGTAGGTCCCGTTTTTTGTCATGCATGTACATCCATGACGATTTTATGATGTAATGAAGATAGTCATACCTGTGCTGTCGTAGAAGTGTTCCATGACATTACCAAAATTATCATCACGGAAGTGTCCACTTCCATGACGATAAATCGCGCGTCACAGAAGTGCTTTCTTCAAGGGTGACCGACACGTGTCATCCACCGCAACGGAATGATGTTAAGCTATCGGTCCAGTTTTGGATCCGATAACCCGCTAACAGCCTTGACCAATGGGGATTTTCCACGTGCAAAATCATCATTGGCTGGAGGAAACACGTGTCGGCTCACCGTTGGGACAGATGTCATCCACTCATTGGACCGAAGGCGCATATGATACATCGACACGTTCCTGTGAAAAGGCCCATTCCTGTGTCGGCTCACCGAACAGAGGCCCATTCCTTTGAAAAGGCCGTCTTGTTTGACTTGGTCAAAAGGTGGCAGGCCGGCCCATGGAAAGCCTGTTAACGGCCTGCTCGCATATAGCCCATTTATAGCCCCCTAACCTGATAATCCCCAAGTGCAAGGAATCATCGTAGCAATTTCCAAAGGTGGAAGTGATAAGTATGGAGTGTCAGACCCACAAGGAGCTAAAGGTAAGATCAATATTCTCTCAAGCCCTGTCCGCCACTGATACGACTCTACGTACACCGAATGTTTGCTTCCAACTAGCAACGAGAAATAAAACTATGTTGTGGGTATGAAGAGGATAACTTTGTATGATATCGGAGAGATAAAATATAAAAGTAGGTGCTGTTATCATAAAGTTAGAATATATTACTAAATATTATAAATAGCGAGTGTGGAATAATGGTGGATTGGTGTGCGGAATTGTCCTAGGCAATTGTTAACAAGACCGGTAATCACTATTGCAGTTTCATATGAGGGAGAGGCATACGCTAACATACATTCTCTACTTGGATCATATGCACTTATAATTGGAACTCTACCAAGCATCCGCAACTACTATATCATTAAGGTAAAACCCAACCATAGCATTAAAGCATCAAGTCCTCTTTATCCCATACGCAACAACCCCCTTACTCGGGTTTGTGTTTTAGTCACTCACCAACCCACTATAAGCGAATCATGAATGTATAGCAACACCCTACAGTGGGAACCCCTCACGCTTGCGCGACATGGAGGGCACCATAGGACAACATCAAAGTAAAACATACAACTCATACCACTCTAGATCATCAATCAACCAAAAGACAAAAGATATCTACTCAAAACATCATACGATGGCAACACATCATTGGATCATAATATGTGGCATAAAGCACCGTGTTCAAGTAGGGATTACAGCAGGGTGCGGGAGAGTGGACCGCGTAAAAGAGATGAGGATGGTGATGATGATGGTGATGTTGATGAAGACAATCACTACGGCGATGATTCCCCTCCCGATGGCACTCCGATGCCACCGAGAGAGAGGAGGAGAGGTTCTTCCCCTTATGCTTCCTCCTCCATGGCCTCCCCCCTAGATGGGGAGAGGTTCTCCCTCTGGTCCTTGGCCTTCATGGTGATGATGGCCCCTCCAGGATCCTCCTCCATGCCCTCCGGTGATGATGGCCCCCTCCGGCAGGGTGCCGGAGAGGGCCTAGATTGGTTTTCGGTGGCTACAGAGACTTTTGGCGGTGGAACTCTCGATCTAGGTTAATTTTCAGAGGTTTCTGTATTTATAGGAATTTTTGCATCGGTCTCACGTCAAGGAGGTGCCTGAGGCATCCACGAGGCAGGCCCACGCGCCTGGGGGGTGGGCACGCCCGCCACCCTCGTGGACGCCCCGGGACTCTCCTGGCCCAACTCTTTTACTCCGGGGTCTTCTTTTGGTCCATAAAAAATCCTCAAAAATTGGCACGTCAATTGGACTCTGTTTGATATTCCTTTTATGTAAAACTCAAAAACAAGGAAAAAAGAGAAACCGGCACTGGCACTAGGTTAATAGGTTAGTCCCAAAAATCATATAAAATAGCGTATAAATGCATATAAAACATCCAAGGTTGATAATATAATAGCATGAATACTTCATAAATTATAGATACGTTGGAGACGTATCAGCATCCCCAAGCTTAATTCCTGCTCGTCCCCGAGTAGGTAAATGATAAAAGAAATAATTTATGAAGTGTGAATGCTAGCAAGTGCATAAGTTTCATCAATGATAGTTTCAGTCACTTTTTATAGCATCATTATATATCATAATAGTAACTCATCTTCATAATACTTTTCATGATCAAGTAACAAGCTATTCACATATTAAAGTATAGATCATAAACTTTCTTGAAACTAACAAACTATATTCTCAGTCATCAAACAATTGCAATTCATCTTATTTCCAGGAAGGGTCCATGTCAGAGCTTTGATTTAGCAAACTCCACATACTCAACTATCATTTAGTCTTTCACAATTGCTAACACTCACGTGATATTTATGGGTTCAAAATTTTAATCGGACACAGAGAAAGATAGGGGCTTATAGATTCTCCTCCCAACTTTTACCTCAAGTGTAATGTCAACAATAATAGTTCATGATAACTTACATCCAATTGGATATATATATATATATAAGGATCTTTCCAACACAATGTGCTTGCTAAAGGATAAAATGTAAAAAGGAAAGGTGAAGATCACCATGACTCTTGCATAAGGTAGAAGATAAAAGTAATAGATAGGCCCTTTGCAGAGGGAAGAAGAGGTTGTCATGCGCTTTTATGGTTGGATGCACAAAATATTAATGCAAAAGAACGTCACTTTATATTGCCACTTGTGATATGGACCTTTATTATGCAGTCCGTCGCTTTTATTTCTTCCACATCATAAGATCATACAAAGCTTATTTTCTCCACATTAATATATCATACATATTTAGAGGGCAAATTTTATTGCATGCACCGATGACAACTTACTTGAAGGATCTTACCCAATCCATAGGTAGGTATGGTGGACTCTCATGGCAAAACTGGTTTAAGGAATGTTTGGAAGCACAAGTAGTATCTCTACTTGTGTGGCACCCCGGCTCAGAGCGACCAGTTTACCCTGCATTGCCAGCCCAGAGACCATGTCTTCTGGCAACACACAACATCTTGGTACAGAAAAACATCCGCTTTATTGATACTAGTGGATCAGAGTTTATATTACAACAGATGTCGAGGCCAAGCAGCAAGCACGGTGCGGCTGAACATTATGTACATTATTTAGTGAACACAAAGGGGGCCTCAATCAAAACAACTACACGACAGCGGAACAACGTCGTAGCAGAAACTCCATAGCACAGGGACACCGATGTGGACACGATCTACACTTGAGCAGCGCTCCTTTCCAATGCGACTTTCCTGAAATTTGGCATGACACGCCAAGTCAGTACATTGAATGTACTTGCGAGCTCACAACAGTCATAATCATAATGACAAACAATATCATGATCATTAACCAGTTATTAATGCAATAATGTTCCAACATGTTGTGATCATGCTCTTGTGATAAACGTCCCTCGGGACCGACTTACCAACCGTGATAGTTCTCGGATCACAAACCAACCACCATCATAGTCTTGACCAGAGTAACTCGTGATCCTTACGGCGATCACAACCACGACCAATATTTGGTCTCGAACATCTCGATGGCCCTTCCGCCATCATCGACAGTGCAAAGTTCATGACTTAGTGTGAAAGTTTATTAAACGTTGACTCATGGTGGGACCTACTACGAGGCGTCCGTGACCGTGGACTCGGCTATCGATAGATTATACACTCTGCAGAGGTAGCAGACTGTACCCACACCACGGAACCCATGGCCTCACATTCCCATTCGGGTGGACCAATGGCATTCCGACGAAACCCTTCCACTGCCCTGACACTCTCCCGGCCACTCTGACCCAATCCCCAACGGGCCAGTCCTGGGTGGCCCCGTGTCTACCAAAGACACAACGACCACCATCGTGGCCAAAACGATCCCACTCGGGGACCCGGTACCATAATCTCAACAACGGGCACACAAGGTTATGCCTGCTTACCGGGCCAGGCTAAGCATGCCCATAACCTTCCCTAGTTGGAGGCACCGACCAGAGGCATGTCAATGGACCAAATCAAGGCCTTCCCACAAAGGCAAATGTGGTTGCACTAGGAAAATCTCGATTCAGCGGCACCATGACCCAGTCAACAATATATTCAAGTTGAGTTATATTCAGGTTCAACTTAAAATGAAAATGACCGGTGTCATAGCATGCCATGAAATACAATACTACACATGCATCACATATTAATGAAAATAAATGATGTCAACCATATTCACACTAAGCATAAGCATCAACAACTCATATTACTTTCCTGGATAGGGTAACTCTCACTTTAACGATATATTGTGTAGCAAGTATTATTATTTTCTCATGCAAGAAAATAACTTCAATTAATTTCTCATATGCATAGCAAAAATTTACTACCATCACCACAATCAAATCCTAATTTCTTTACCAACCAAGCTAGGTTCAAACATTCTGTAAATGGCTAAACAAGCACTTAACATAATATTTTCTAGCAAATTTTACTATTTTATTTATGCAAGAAAATAACTTTAAGTAATTACTCATATGCATAACAAGTCATTTTATCATTACCACCAGTAGGACTTGGCTTTTGTTTACCAACTAAACTAGCTCCAAACATTCTGTAAATCAAGCATAATGACTAACAAATACTTGACAGAATATAAATAAAATAATAGTTATTTAAATGCATGGATTAATCATTTCATTCAAGTAAGAAAATCATCAACATTGAAATGACACCATGAAAATGTTGTTGTGGCTTTCCTTAGTGCAGATGAGGTTCACAAGCCTTCTAGTTATCCTCAAGACAAGCCTCACCCTCTGAAAATAAATTTAAGCACAAGAAGAAAATATCAAGAACTCTTCTGAAAATCACCAGAAATTCTAGACAGCTCAGAAAAATCTCATTTTTGGTGAGCTGCTAGATTTCTTTACAAAGAACATAATGCAAAAAGAATCAATTCATTTGGATTTATGGTTGAAGAGTTATAGCTGTTTGAAGCTCTCTGGAAATGGATTGAATTTGAATTTAAATAAAATAGACTAGGGGGGTGACGTCGAAGGCGTAAAGCCTCAGGGCGCCACCACTCGTACTGCTTCGCGCGCGTACTGAGTGGCTGACTAGCGGGCCCCGCTAGTCAGGTGAGAGGGACGGGAGAAGGAAACAGAGGGGGTCGTGGCTTCGCCGGAGCTCTTGCCGGTGACGAGGGCTCCTTGGCAAAAATGAGAGGGAGGGACCGAGAGAGGGGGTTGAGGCGCACCTACCCGTACCCGTAGTGTAGCTAGGGGTGGTCGGACAGCGTCGGAATCGACCTCGCAAGAGGAGGCAGAGGGCGGTGGTTGCCGGAGATGAGGAAGACGGTGAGCAGAGGCAACTTGAGGGGCTCCAGGGGGACGGGATGGCTTCACCGGAGAGAGGCGGAGGCCCTGGAAGGATCGGCCTGGCCTAGGTGGGGCTGGAGCTACCGCGACGACTAGAGGGGATCGCCGGCGAGCTCGAGCTCGAGGGCGGCTGCCCGCGGCTTGCCCGGCCGGGCGACGGTTTCCTACGCGCTTGTGGGGTGTGTGGGAGTGGTGGATGGTTCTCGAGGAGGCTGGGGGCAGCTCCATTTATAGGTGAGCGGAGAGGGGGGTTCGGGCTCTGCCGGTGGACACCTGTCCACGGCGCCTGGCAGCGAGCAGTGTCAGTGAGAGGGGGAGAAGGCGACGTAGCTCACGCGGCGACTGTTGGCGAACGGGGACGAGCACAGGAACAAGGAGAAGGCAACGAGCACAGTGCGCACCGCACTATTGGGTTGGCCGCACCGTGCCCGTGCTCGCTGCGGCGAGCTCCGGTGTCGGCGAGCACTAGGGGGGAGGTAATGGCGTTGAGACGAGGATGGTGGCGAAGTTTGGCACGCTCGGGCAGACGAGGGAAGCGAGCATGCGCGAATAGAGTGCTCGGCGGCACCCAGAGCGTGCCGACAAGCATGCTGGCATCGTGGACACGCGTGGTCACCGCGTGAACTCCTCCCTCAGGCCGACCAACGTCCAAAGATCATGTCTGGCTTGATGTTCGTGGTAGTTTTGAGGATTACCATGCTTTGGTTTGGCTCCAGATGCAGTAGATAAGATTTTACATGCCAGGTAAGTTTTTGATTAGTAACTTTGAGACGTTACTGAGGTCAAATGGCTGGGAGTTGGGGGCTGTGCTTTGGAGGCTAGCCATCATCTACCAAGGTGATGATGCACAAGAAAATTCAGACACAATGGAGTGGGTAAAATGGTAGTTGCTGTAGAAACCACCATTTCTGTCCAGAATAGAAAATATTTTCTGTAGCAAAAATATTCCAAAAAGTGATGAAATATTTGCTCAGGAAGGTGCCCTAGGGTTCAAAGAATATTTGGGAATTTTCTAAGATTTTTGTGGGCCAGAAAAATGAGGGTTGCTTTGGAGCTCATTGAACTAGCTAGGGTTTTAGAGAGGAAAAATGAATATTTTTCATTTAAGAAAAATATTCCCAAGATTATTTTGAGGTGGATCAGAAGGGGAATGATGATTAGAGAGGGGACTGATGCACTTGGGTGAAAGCCAAGGGTACCCAAGTGTTTAAGTCCATATGAAAAGATTAAAAAAAACAACATTCAAAATAAATCAAAATGAAAATCGGGCAAATAAGAGAGGGCAAAAATCAGGCTGTCACAACTTGGTGCAAAGAATTTGGCTAGCATGAGGGGGAAAATCAAGCTCAACATGTTGGATGATCCAAGACAATATACTTTATTTCGGATATAAGAAAACATAACCCATTACATTGTCTTCTTTGTCCGACATCAAGCTTTTAGCATGTCATATTTTAATGAGTGCTCACAATTACAAAAGATGTCCAAGATAGTATATTTATATGTGAAATCTCTGTTCCTTCAATATTCTTTCATGAATTGTTCAAGTGACAAATTCTACATTTGCTAACTTTCAATAAGTTTACTACCTATACTTATTCTATGTGAAGTCATTACTCCCCATGGCATAAGCATATGAAACATATATAAATTCAGATTTATGATATTCAATTATTCAACCATTTATTCATTGGATATACGTGAAGCACGTGAGTAAATGACAACCTACTCCAAAAGATAATAGTGAAGGACACTGAGTAGTCAAATAACTAACTAGCCATGGGAGGATTCTTTTTCATTTAATAATTCAGATCCAATGATTTTATTCAAACAGCAAGTAAAATTGAAAATACTCTCCAAGCAAAACACATATCATGTGACGAATAAAAATATAGCTCCGAGTAAGGTATACCGATAGTTTTGAAGACGAAAGAGGGGATGCCTTCCGGGGCATCCCCAAGCTTAGGCGCTTGAGTCTTCCTTGAATATTACCTTGGGGTGCCTCGGGAATCCCCAAGCTTAGGGTCTTTCCACTCCTTATTCTCCTCATATCGATATCTCACCCAAAGCTTGAAAACTTCAATCACACAAAACTTAACGGAACTTCGTGAGATAGGTTAGTATGATAAAGAGTAATGACAAACTACTCCAAAAGATAATAGTGAAGGACACTGAGTAGTCAAATAATTAACTAGACATGGATGGATTCTTTTTCATTTAATAATTCAGATCCAATGATTTTATTCAAACAGCAAATAAAATTGAAAATACGCTCCAAGCAAAACACATATCATGTGATGAATAAAAATATAGCTCCGAGTAAAGGTATATCGATAGTTTTGAAGAGGATAGAGGGGATGCCTTCCGGGGCATCTCCAAGCTTGCATGCCTGCAGGTCGACTCTAGAGGATCCCCGGGTACCGAGCTCGAATTCGCCCTATAGTGAGTCGTATTACAATTCACTGGCCGTCGTTTTACAACGTCGTGACTGGGAAAACTTCAATCACACAAAACTTAACGGAACTTCGTGAGATAGGTTAGTATGATAAAGAGTAATGACAAACTACTCCAAAAGATAATAGTGAAGGACACTGAGTAGTCAAATAATTAACTAGACATGGATGGATTCTTTTTCATTTAATAATTCAGATCCAATGATTTTATTCAAACAGCAAATAAAATTGAAAATACGCTCCAAGCAAAACACATATCATGTGATGAATAAAAATATAGCTCCGAGTAAAGGTATATCGATAGTTTTGAAGAGGATAGAGGGGATGCCTTCCGGGGCATCTCCAAGCTTAGGCGCTTGAGTCTTCCTTGAATATTACCTTGGGGTGCCTCGGGCATCCCCAATCTTAGGGTCTTTCCACTCCTTATTCTCCTCATATCGATATCTCACCCAAAGCTTGAAAACTTCAATCACACAAAACTTAACGGAACTTCGTGAGATAGGTTAGTATGATAAAGAGTAAACCATTCACTTTGGTACTGTCAAAGACAAGGTTCATAATTGTTCTCACACAATGCCAACTGTACCATATCATTTCTACAATTTATATTGAGAAATATAAGTCATAGAAACTAGAAAACAAGCAAACTATGCAATAAAAACAGAATCTGTCAGAAACAGAACAATCTGTAATGATCTGAACACTAACCATACTTCTGCTACTTAAAAAATTATGAAATAAATTGGTGGACGTGAGGAATTTGTCTATTAATCTTCTGCAAAAGGAATCAACCTAATCGCACTCTCCAATAAAAAAATGGAAGCAAATCTCGTTAGCGCAAAGTTTCTGCTTTTTTACAGGAAGATCACATTAACTTTCACCCAAGTCTTCCCAAAGGTCTTACTTGGAACTTTATTGAAACAAAAGCTATAATACATGATTAATACGGTATCTTAATCATGAGAACACACAAAAACATTAAGGGTAAATATTGGGTTGTCTCCCAACAAGCGCTTTTCTTTAATGCCTTTTAGCAAGGCATGATGATTTCAATGATGCTCACATAAAAGATAAGAATTGAAACATAAAGAGAGAATCATGAAGAATATGACTAGAAAATTTAAACCTAACCCACTTCCTATGCCTAGGGATTTTGTGAGTACACAACTTATGGGAACAAGAATCAACTAGCATAGGAAGGAAAAACAAGGATAACTTCAAAACTTTAAGCACATAGAGAGGAAATTTGATATTATTGCAACTCCTACAATATTATATTCCTCCCTCATAATAATTTTCAGTAGCATCATGAATTAATTCAACAACATAACAATCACATAAATCATTCTTTTCACGATCTACGAGCATAGAAATTTTTCTACTCTCCTCATAAGCAAACTTCTTCTCATTCGGAATAGCGGGATCACTAGTTCCTAGAGTTGACACTCTTCCAAACCCGCTTTAGATGATAGTATTATTCATACTCCAAAAGATATAAGTGAAGTTCATGTAGCATTCTACAATTAATATAAACTAATCAATGTCCAAGCTCAAAATGTATAAGTGAAGCACACGAAGCATTCTATAAAACCATACTCAAAAGATTTACGTGAAGCACAAAGAGCAATTCTATACGATCATACTTAGAAGATATAAGTGAAGCACATGAAGCATTATATAAATCAATGAAGGGCTATCTCATACTAGCATGGTTCATAAAGTAATAACAAAAAAACAAAGGACACAAATCATATGAATGAAATAAAAACCGAGGTATACCGATAATTGTTGAAGAAGAAAGATGGGATGCCAACCGGGGCATCCCCAAGCTTAGATGCTTGTGTATCATTAGAATATTTACTTGGGGTGCCTTCGGCATCCCCAAGCTTGAGCTCTTGCCTATATTTATTCTTCTCACATCGGTAACTCCTCGTTCTTCGAACACTTCATCCACAAAAACCTTTAACAAAAACTTTGTGAGATCCGTTAGTATAATAAAGCAAATCACTACCTTTAGGTACTGTTGAAAATTCATTCCAATTTCATATTAGAACTATATATACTGTATTCCAACTTCACCATGGTTCATATCCCCCGATACTACCCATAGATTCATCAAAATAAGCAAACAACACACGAAAAACAGAATCTGTCTAAAACAGGACAGTCTGTAGAAATCTGAAGGTTTTGTAAACTTCTGTTACTCCAAAAATTATGAAATAAATTTGAAAATTCGAAACATTTATACAGAAGTAATGTGCAAAAAGTTTCAGACCCATTTTACTTTGCAGTAAAAAATGTAAAATCACGCGCTACAGCCAAAGTTTCTGTTTTTGTTCTGCACATAGTAAACAAGCAATCTAATCACCCTGAAACCAAAGCTTGGCACATTATTTTTATAATACAATGGATATATATATGGGGATAATTATTTACAGAGAAACTTCCATGAAAAATTCTACATTGTTTCCGTGAGCATGAACACAAGTGCTCAAGGTCGACCCTCACTTCTTCAATGCATAACTTTCCAATCACTTCTCTTTTTGAAAAACATTTTAGGCATGAGAGGCAAGTATTTTCTTTGGTATTTTCATTCTTTTAAAAAAATTGTATGTTTCACCCACAACTAAACAGAAACAAAAAGGAAAAACAAAATCTACTTAGTGAAGAAAGCAAACAAGCATACACGAGAATATCAACCCCACGCTATTGCTCCCCGGCAACGGCGCCAGAAAAGAGCTTGATAACCCCCAAGTGCAAGGAATCATCGTAGAAATTTCCAAATGTGGAAGTGATAAGTATGGAGTGTCGAACCCACAAGGAGCTAAAGGTAAGATCAATATTCTCTCAAGCCCTATCTGCCACTGATACGACTCTACGTACACCGAACGTTTGCTTCCAACTAGCAACAAGAAATAAAACTATGTTGTGGGTATGAAGAGGATAACTTTGTATGATATCGGAGAGATAAAATATAAAAGTAGGTGCTGTTATCATAAATTTAGAATATATTACTAAATATTATAAATAGCGAGTGTTGAATAATGGTGGATCGGTGTGCGGAGTTGTCCTAGGCAATCGTTTACAAGACCGGTAATCACTATTGCAGTTTCATATGAGGGAGAGGCATAAGCTAACATACTTTCTCTACTTGGATCATATGCACTTGTGATTGGAACTCAGCATCCGCAACTACTAAAAATCATTAAGGTAAAACCCAACCATAGCATTAAAGCATCAAGTCCTCTTTATCCCATACGCAACAACACCCTTACTCGGGTTTGTGTTTCAGTCACTCACCAACCCACTATAAGCGAATCATGAATGTATTGCAACACCCTACAGCGGGAACCCCTCACGCTTGCGCGACACGGAGGGCACCATAGGACAGCATCAAAGTAAAACATACAACTCATACCAATCTAGATCATCAATCAACCCAAAGACAAAAGAAATCTACTCAAAACATCATAGGATGGCAACACATCATTGGATCCTAATATGTGGCATAAAGCACCATGTTCATGTAGGGATTACAGCAGGGTGCGGGAGAGTGGACCGCGTAAAAGAGATGAGGATGGTGATGATGATGGTGATGTTGATGAGGATGACCACCGCGCCAATGATTCCCCTCCCGATGGCACTCCGGTGCCACCGAGAGAGAGGAGGAGAGGTTATCCCCCTTGTGCTTCCTCCTCCGTGGCCTCCCCCTAGATGGGGAGAGGTTCTCCCTCTGGTCCTTGGCCTTCATGGTGATGATGGACCCTCCGGGATCCTCCTCCATGCCCTCCGGTGATGATGGCCCCCTCCGACAGGGTGCCGGAGAGGGCCTAGATTGGTTTCCGGTGGCTACGGAGGCTTCTGGCGGCGGAACTCCTGATCTAGGTTAATTTTCTGAGGTTTCTGTATTTATAGGAATTTTTGGCATCGGTCTCACGTCAAGGAGGTGCCCGAGGCATCCACGAGGCAGGCCCACGCGCCTGGGGGTGGGCGCACCCCCACCCTCGTGGACGCCCCAGGACTCTCCTGGCCCAACTCTTTTACTCCGGGGTCTTCTTTTGGTCCATAAAAAATCCTCAAAAATTGGCACATCAATTGGACTCTGTTTGATATCCCTTTTGTGTAAAACTCAAAAAAAGGAAAAAACAGAAACTGGCACTGGGCACTAGTTAATACGTTAGTCCCAAAAACAATATAAAATAGCATATAAATGCATATAAAACATCCAAGGTTGATAATATAATAGCATGAATACTTCATAAATTATAGATACGTTGGAGACGTATCATAACCCAGTGCCCGTTACGACCTACCCGAATTAGGCCCAGTAGCATCATCTGGGCCATCCAATATGATTCCAGCCCATTTTAAGTTCTGGCCCATGTATGGCCCATGACGTCTTTCGGCCCATATAAGGCCCTTTGTAACTCTTGGCCCATTAACGACCCGTGGTGAAACTGGCCCGTAATGAACAGTGTATCACTTTATACCCATTAACAGCCCATTAATCCATTGGGCCATTTGCAGCCCATGTTATCTTTTGGCCTTCTCAGGGCCCATTTATTCTTGGGCTCATTTCCAGCATTCTGTTACTTACGGCTCGTTACTGCCATTTTCTGCTTGTGGGGCAAATTCAGCCCATGGTTACAATCGGCCCGTTTGTGGCCCGTTAATACGTTGGGACGTTTTCATAGCGTCATCAAATACGGCCTATTAACGATGGCCCGTTATGGTCGGCCCATGAACGGACGACTCCAACTCTAGCCCGTTTACGGCCATAATGCGGTCTGTTTTTTGGCCCATGTTTGGCCAATCGATCATACGGCCCGTATAAGGCCCATTGATGATATGGCCCATAGAAGGCCCATTGTTTCTACGGCCCGTAGAAGGCTCTTTATTTGTACGGCCCCTAGGAGGCCAGGTGTCACTACAGTAAATATGTAGCCCATGGCCTGTTAAAGGCGGGAAACTACTATAGGTTTAGACCTACTAATGGCCCAAGATGATTATAGGCCCACGTTTTTGGCCCATATGAGTAACGGGCCGGCCTGAAGACCGACAACACTGAGATCCACTGAACCTTCTAGCCTAAATAATAAACTTAGACTATACAATAAAGAAATTATGGCATATTACATCCACTGGGAACCAAAGTTCGCTACCGGTGATAATAAAGCGCAACATGACCGCGTATTACATACACTGGGCATCAAAGGTCGCCACCAGTGCATATAAACGTGCCGACAAAAGAATATACAAAACTGAGAGGACTTCAAAAGGCAATAGACCTGGCAAGGTCGGGCCTCGGAAGCAGCCGAACAAGCTGATGAGACTTTAGTTGTGTCAACGATAGATGCTTCATCCCTAGCTATAAGCACGATAGTGTGCAAGGCAGTCCCCTGACATCTTCATTAAATCTTTGACTTCAAGTTAGAGCTGAGCTGAAGCAAGCCTTTCCACTTTATGTTGAGACTGAAGAAGTCGAACTGATTGAGGCAACGACTGCATAGAGGTTGTCTCACACCTGCTGGTGAGTAGCTTCAACTCACTGTCTTCATCAAGACAGGACCTTGGGGTCATCTCGCTGTCCTCAAGATGGTTTGTCTCACTATCTTTCCTAAAGTTCTGCCTAGCATAAGAGATACGACTCTGAAAGAGAAACAAGGAGACATGTAACAGGTTTCACAATTATATAAGCAAATAAATGGATCTGTTCTGCATAAGGAACATGTTTTTACAACTACAATTTAAAACTGGTAGTTGTTGCAAACATCCAATCAGATGTAAACAGAAGTGGAGGAAATGATGCCTATCCAAATCTATACTAGAACAAAGTTTGAAGGCTAGAGAAGGATGAACTTACATTACATGTTAACATGGGCTGGACAAAGCCCTTTTCCATGTTGATGGACGGATAATTCAATAAATTCCCGAAAGAAATTTTTTTATAAGCATTGCCATTATTCTACATTTTGCAAAGAGTAAATATAGATCAAATAATATTGGAAGAAATGGAGGATAATGAAGCTCAGGTGCAGACTGATGATACATAATCAAATAGCAATTAATTAAGTACATCGTTACAAGGCAAAAGGTACTGACAAGAGGAATGCAGACATCAACGTGTGGAGTGGCATTGGCTTTATTCAACATTTTGGTAAGAGAAAATGAAGACATGATTATTTGGAGGAAGTGGAGGGCAGGGCAGATAAGATGCAGAGTAATGCTAGACAATCAACTATCTCACGATGCATGTATAATAATACCACCATCGTTCGTTATTACTTGTCGCTCAAATGGATGTATCTAGCACTATTAAGTTCTAAATACATCCAATCGATCAACAATTAATTCGATACATAGGGAGTACATGACAACAGGTACTTACATGAGCAATCCAAAACTTCATAACCATTGTGTTAATTCTACATTTATATAAGAGTAAATATAGATCTTATAATTTCAAGCAAAAGGAGGATAAAGAAGCAAACATTTACAGTGATGCTACATAATCAAACAGCAATGAGTGTAAGTATGCTGACAAAGGGCAAGAGGTACTGACAAGAGCAATGCAGAGCCCAGTATTGTCGTGAGATCCTATGATCCTTTGAGCAAGGAGATTCATCTGAAATTAGTTTTCATACAAGAGAGAAGGTAAGGCACATACAGAAAATTAGGAGTTCAAATTTTGAATTGATATCATAAACAGTACCTGGCGATGGGCTCTCAACAGTTCTAATAGGGTTTGGCCACTGGAGTAGGGGTAAAGTCTGGTATAGTTGGGCCTGTGTTTTCTGTGGTTGTTGATCTATCTGATTTAACAGGTATCACTACCTTTTCCAAATACCTAGTTTGTAATCCTTGAGGATCTGCACTCACCCTCTTCCTTTTGGACATCTATTACGAAAGAACAACATTTGACTGGAAAAACATAGTATGACGACACATGGAATAGGTACAAAAAATGGATAGGTATAACATATACTCATATATGATGCTTAAACTAACCAGATGGTGTAACAAAGTAGAAGTAATGTAAGAGGTCAGATGCAAAATATGTGCGACCAATACAACCTTGCCAAGTTAGAGCCAGTGGATGGGTGAATAAGATAGGCCATCCTCCACCAAGACAAGTTTTTAGCCAGTGGATTATTCCGCAATATTGCTCTTGTGCGCCCATTCTCATATTCATTTTGATAATGTTCAATACCTAACATGCATGAAAACATAAAAACAAGTGAGATTATCTTTGTAATGCTGAAGTGATTCTAATCGAATATTTCCTCCCTATAAACCCCTTCGTGCTATCTCTGCAATTCTTCTAAGAGGTGCCATGCATGTTGTAATTTGTGTGTGCATTAATATAATGTGGCCTACTACTCAAAATATGAGAGCTCCAGAAGTGATGATACTTCGCAGATGACAGCTTCATATAGTAAAAAAGAACAAGTAGACCTGACCTAACAGATTGAAAATATACTAAGGGAGAATAACTTGACCTGACCAGACCGCAAGAGAAGAGGATGTAACGCCCTCGATGCGGCTATATCTCCCACGTGTCGAGGCACGACTTAGAGGCATAACCGCATTGAAAGCAATGTCGCAAGTTAGGCAATCTTCAGAACATCCCATGTAATATGGATAATAAAAGGGGAGAAACATAGTTGGCTTACACTTGCCACATCAATCAAAGTACATAAATAGCATTACAACATTCAAACACTCATGGCCCGACTACGGCGCCAAAATAAAAGATAACCCAACATGCGACACGGTCCCGATCGCCCCAACTGGGCACCACTACTGATCATCAGGGAAAGACACGTAGTATCGGCATGAGTCCTCGTCGAACTCCCACTTGAGCTCAAGCGCGTCATCTGGAACGGAGTCATCAGGCCCTGCATCTGGTTTGGAAGTAATCTGTGAGCCACAGGGACTCAGAAATCTCGCACCCTCGCGATCAAGACTATTTAAGCTCATAGGTAAGGCAAGGTAAATATGTGGAGCTGCACCAAGCGACTAGCATAGGTGGTGGCTAACCTATTCGCAAAAGAGAGCGAGAAGAGAGGGCAAAGCGCGAACGAGTAACTAGAGGACAACCTGCAGCAAGCATTACTCCAACACCGTGTTCGCCTCCCGGAATCCACCGAGAAGAGACCATCACGGTAACTCACACAGTTGATTCATTTTAATTGAGTTAAGTTTCAAGTTCTCTACAACCGGACATTAACAAATTCCCATCTGCCCATAACCGCGGGCACGGCTTTCGAAAGTTCAAATCTCTGCAGGGGAGTCCCAACTTAGCCCATGACAAGCTCTCACGGTCAACGAAGGAATAGACCTCCTCCCGAGACATTCCGATCAGACTCGGTATCCCGGTTCTACAAGACACTTCGACAAGTTAAAACCAATCCAGCAACACCGCCCGAATGTGCCGACAAATCCCGATAGGAGCTGCACATATCTCGTTCTCAGGGCACACTCAGATTGTCCTAGGTACGGGTAGGCCAGCCCAGAGTTGCCCCTGGTGGCCACCGGCAGCTGACAGGTGGACTAACACTCAGAGGAGCACTGGCCTGGGGGGGGGGTTAAAATAAAATGACCCTCGGGCTCCGGAAACCCAAGGGAAAAAGAGGCTAGGTGGCAAATGGTAAAACCAAAGTTGGGCATTGCTGGAAAAGCTTTAATCAAGGAGAACTATCAAGGGGTTCCCATTATCACCCAACCGCGTAAGGAACGCAAAATCCGGGAACATAACACCGATATGACGGAAACTAGGGTGGCAAGAGTGGAACAAAACACTAGGCGAGAGGCCGAGCCTTCCACCCTTTACCAAGTATATAGATGCATTAAGATAACATGGCAATATAATGATATCCCAACAAGTAAATAATGTTCCAACAAGGAACGGTCTCCAATCTTCACCTGCAACTAGCAACGCTATAAGAGGGGCTGAGCAAAGCGGTAACATAGCCAGTCAACGGTTTGCTAGGACAAGGTGGGTTAGAGGTTTGACATGGCAATTTGGGAGGCATTATAAGCAAATGGTAGGCATTGTAGCATAGGCATAGCAAAAGAGCGAGCATCTAGCAAAGCAAATATAGTAGTGATTTCGAGGGTATGATCATCTTGCCTGCAAAGTTGTCAGAGTTGACTGGATCCTCGAAAGCAAACTCAATGGGCTCCTCGTTAGCGAACTCATATCCCGGCTCTACCCAAACAAGACAAACAAGCAAACTGAACACAATCAACCACGTGCAAAGCTCAAACAATATGATGCAAAGATGGTATGCTATGCGGGATGCGATATGTGATGCATATGCAAGATTTGACAAGGAATGAATGAACCTGGCCTCAACTTGGAAATCCAAGTGTGCCACTGGAAAGGTGAGATGAAATCGCTTGAAAACAATATAAAGATCACCGGAATCGGAGTCACGGTTTGGAAATGGCAAGCAAATCAAATATGGCACCGGTCTGCGATTTACAGCAAGTAGCCATCTAAATGCAACAAGATGAACATGCTACAGCACTCAACCATGACAACAAAATACATGGAAGGGATCCATTCATTATGCTAAACAAAAGATGAACACTGAGCTACGGCCAATTCATCCATTAACAGGTTCAAACAAGCATGGCAAAAATGCATTTGGTAAACAGATTTCAGACTTAGTGAAATTAACACTTGTCTGGAATTTCAGATCAGATAGCACTCTTTGGAGCATGAAAACTATATGCTACAGGACCTGAGCATGGCAAAGTAAAGCATGGCATGGAGCTACTCAAAGAGCTTAACAAAAGTCCCTTAGTGGCCTTAAGCCAAAAGGGATCAGAAAATACATTTGCAAGCATGTGAACATGGCAAAAACATAATCAGATCACAGACTTAGTGAAAAACTGGAGCATGCAAAACAGATATCAAGTAGGCATGTTTACGAGCTCGATGCACTCACTACAGAGCAAGTCATGACAATCTAAGCATACACCCATCAAGAATACACATTATACAAGCTAGACATGGCAAGAACAATAACATAGCATGCACGGATCAACTACAACATCCTCGGCAAAATCGTTAACAAGTAGACAATCTGCCCAGATTCACGAAATAGCAACAGTAGAGCTCGATTGACTCAAGCTAGGGTGCTCCATAATTGCAAACAAAGACATGGATGGATAGAGCACTACAAGATTAACAAAACATCCTTACTGATCATCCTCAAAAGAGGCACGGATCACTAGGAAACAACATGAACATATGCCATATTGAGATAAACAAAGCAAGGACTTGGTGAAATTTCTAATTCCCTGAAATCAGCCTTAACGAATGCACCACTTTGCAAGCTTGTGCTAGTCACCACACACATCACAAAAATACATGGGTTGCATCTCTGGAAATATGGCAAAACATGTAACAAAACATATGTAGAGCTTTGGGGCATGTCATGCACACAATAATCATGGCAAAAATGACAAATATCTAATTGGAGCAGCAGATCTGACAAATATCTCAAATAGCATTCTTCCAACAGCATTTCGGGCATCAAGATGAACTCAAAAGAAAACGATGCAATGAGATGAAATGATGTGCTCTCCGAGACAAACATTTTGATATGCTATATGCCCAAAACGGAGCTACGGATGCAGAGTTACGATGCGATGAACAAGGGCAAGATATTAGGATTTCGGGGATAAAAAGTCAACCGTCCGGATCTTAGATCTGAGATCCACTGTTCACGCGCGTGAAAGTGCAATCATGCCCTTAATCGTATTTTGATGTTGATGACAACATGCATATTGAGACTGATCATGTTTATCGAGTATTTCTCGGGATTATGTCCCAAGGGCTATGTGTGTGTGTGTGGATCATGACTAAGGACATAACAACATATATCACCCAAGAGCAGAGACACAAGACAAAGATAAAAAGCTTCGGCTCCTTGTTTTCGGTTTTGCTCTTGAGTGTAGGGATCCCGCACTATTAAGAGGGGATCGATGGATTTCGCGAAAGTACTTGCTCAAAACCACAAAATTCCCTCTCATACCATCTCATAAATTCTTCCTCTAACTTGTGCAAAAATGGTAGTAGGTTTCCAAGCTAAAAAGTCCAACTTTCACCAGACATCCAAAGTCTACGGACATCCGGCCTCTCTCAACAAACCAGACATCCGACTCTCTCCAGTCGTCCGGTGAGTCTGCACAGAACTGAAATTAGCGGAAGACCGGTCACACCGGATGTCCGGTCACTAGACGTTCGCTCACTTCCGGATATCCGGTGCACTCCAACAGAACTAAAATTAACGGATGTCCGATGAAACCGGACGTCCGGGCTCCGGACGACCGGCGCCTTCCAGATGACAGCTACATGTGCTGTTTTCACGGCCAGATTTATACTCCAGCGAGCGGACGACCGGCTGCCCGGCCGGACGTCCGGTCCGATCTATGTCTCCGGTCGTCCGGTACCTTCCGGACGTCCGGCAGCTCCTGTGCCTTAAAGTGGCCAAACGGCTAGCTTTTTCACTACCACTATATATAGCCTTTCTTCCCCTTCATGAGGGGGTGGACCACTCACATTGAACAAAGCCTAGAACACATTACACTCTCTCTCTCTCACTCCTCCACACCAAATCTTAGATCCCCAAGGCATTTGAGAGCATTTGGGAGAAGTTGTCCGACCAAGTGATTGATCCACTCCTTCCCCTTCTTTGCACCAAAGGAATTTGTGACTAGAGCAAGTCTTGAGCTTTTCCCATCATTCTTGTTACTCTTGGAGGTTGGAGACTCCTAGGCGGTAGGAGTCTTTCGGAGAGGAACCAACCTTTGTGATTACCCACTGGAAAAGTTTGTGAGGGTTTGGAGACCACCCCAAGGTCTACCACTAGTGGTTGAGAAACGCCTTCGTGGTGTTGTCTCAAAGGGAGAATAGGGTGAGCCTTCGTGGCGTTGGTGTGCCTTCGTGGTAACATCCACCTCTCTAACGGTAACGTAGCTTCCCTCCAAGGAAGTGAACATCGGCATACATCCTCGTCTCCTGGAGTTGCAGTTATCCCTAACCCTAACTCTCTACTTGTGGTTACTTGTCTCTTAGCACTTACTTCATCACTTTGTATTTGCCTAGTTACTACTTGTGTTACCTGCTTAGTACTTAGTACTTCACTTGCAATTGTTAGGCTCACTTTCACATTCCGCATTATTGCCTAAAAATTGTTAAGTAACAATTAAAATTTGTAGTTGTACCTATTCACCCCCCCTCTAGGTCCATCTCGATCCTTTCAATTGGTATCAGTGCCTCGTGCTCTATTCTTGTGGCTTAACCGCCCTAGAGTGAGATGAACCCCGATGGGACTCCCCTTGTTGTAGATCCGAAGGATAAAGGCGAGGCTTCTTCTGAAGTCAAGACCTTTACTTCTGAGGATCTAGAACGGGCCCTTGCTAAGCAAAAGGAAGAGCATGATGCTTCTGTCGAGGCCTTGGTCCAAATGAGGATAGCCACACTGTCCACGGTGCTTGCACCACTTTCGGGTGGTGCGGCCTCGAGGCCAACTGTGCCTACTCTGTCACTTGGTCAACAACCTCCTAGCAATGAACACTCTAGTGTTCCTTGGCTTTATGCAAGACCCCAAGTTGAGAAACCAAAATATAACTCTCAAGTCAAACCTCCTTTACTTGATGCCACTTCCGATTTTGCTTTGTGGAGAGTTGCTATGCAGGATCATCTTCGATATGGAAACGATGAGATGCTAGAGATCTTGGAGTATGGTTACCATGTGGTTGATCCAAAGAATCCTACACCAAGAGAAATTTATGACAAGAATCTCAATGACACTGCAATCATGTGTATAAGGAGAGGTATGGTTGAAAAGTAAAGGAGACCTTTCATACACATCACAAGTGCCATGGAATTATGGGAAAGTATTATAAGATCCAAGACCGGTACCTCCACCCTCCGGAGTGCTCAATATGAAATTGCCAAGGGACAATTGCAAAACTTCTGTATGGAGAAAGGTGAAACTCCAAATCAACTCCTTGAGCGTCTCATGACTCTCACCGCTGATATTGAGTCGTGTGAGTGTGACAAGGCACAAGATGGATCTAACATGACTAAGCGATTCCTTGTGGACAAGTTGCTCCATGCACTTGCTCCATATCACCATCAGATGGTATGGGACATAAGACAACACCATGCCTTCAAGGAAATGACTACAGATGACATCATATCCACTTTCCAACTATTTGAAGAGTCAAAGGAAAATGCTACAAAACATCTTGCCATGCATGGTACTCCATCGTCGAAGATCAATCTTGCATTGAAGGCCAAGCATGTATGTGAAGATGAGCAAAGTGAAGAAGAAGATGATGATGATGAAGAAGATGGTGATGAGGTTAAATCTGATGAGGGCCCTTCATATGAAGACATGGCTCTCTTTGTCAAGAAGTTTAGCGCGGGAAAATTCAAGGGTAGGTTTCAAAAGAAGAAAGTAAGAAAATGCTACAACTGTGAAGAAACCAACCACTTCTCCAATGAGTGCCCTTATGAGAAGGGAGAAGATAAACCAAGGTTTCCCAAGACCTTTCCCAAGAAGAAGCTGCCAAATCCGTTGAACTCCAAGCTCAAGAAGAGAGATGGGAAAGCAATTGTTGCTCAAGAAGAATCCGATCCAGATGATGTTAGTGGTGTTGCCGCAGTTGCTCAAGATTCTCAAAACACATTGAGGCTAGTAAACAAGAGTGGTGAAGTTGTCACCTACAACTACATGAAAGATTACAAGGGCAACGCTCACAAGTGCCTCATGGCGAAGGCCGTGGTAGAAGATGGAGAGGACCAACACTCTCCTGACAAGGTCAAGGTAACCCCACGATCAAACCCTCCACTTCTCACTCCTCCTACTTCTAGTGATGAGTATCTTGATGCGGAGGATAGTTATGAGGATGATGATATAAATGATCCTATGCTTGCTAAATTAAATAAGTTCATGTGCTCCCTTAAAGGAAAGAAGCTCACTATGTTTTGTATGCTTATGGAGATGGTGAGTAAGCACACCATTTCCATTAAGGAACTCGAAACCCTCGTCACCGAGGAAAAGGAAAAATATGAAATCCTTGAGCGGAAAGTCCAATATGAGGAAGCACGCAATGATGAACTATGCTTAAAAATTGGTGCAAACATTGATGTTCATACTAGGGATCTTGCCTCCTTGAAAAAGGCTATCAACTCTTGCAAAGAGTTGATGAATGATAAAAGTAAACTTGTAAAGTCTAATGCTTCTCTCTCTAAGGATTGTGAGCTCCTATCCGTGTCCCTCAAGACCAAGGAAGAAGAGCTCACCCTCCTTACAAAGAGTTTTGAGACACTCAAGCTTACTTATCTTAAAACTCTAGCCAGGGCTTACTCTTCTCCTATTATCAATGTTGATGCCTGTACTACTAACTCTAGTAGTGATCTAGCGTCTATTCTTGAAGAGAATCGCTTTCTCAAAGATCAAATTGAGAAAGGACTCATGACATGTGCTCAAGGGAAAAAGAACCTTAATGAGGTGTTGAGCCAACACAATGAGGTGTTTGCCAAAGAGGGACTCGGGTTTGATCCAAGCACAAGCAAGAAGAAGACGTCCTCTCAAAAGTGCACCACTCCTTTGAAAGAAACTTTTGTACGTGAAGGGCAAAAGGAGAAAGGTAAGGTTGTTAGTGGGAAGGCCATAAGGGGCATGCCTACTCTCAACAAGCCAAAAGTGTTCCTGCCTCCATCCTATGTACTTCGTAAGAATAAGGATGGAGAAATTTTTGCTAAGTTTGTTGGTCCTCGAAATGCATTTCGGTTTTATGCTATTTGGGTCCCTAAGACCCTTGTGACTAACCTGAGAGGTCCCATTGCAAAATGGGTGCCTCTAACCAAGTCATAATTGTGTGTAGGTCTCTTTCTCTGGTGGAGTAAAATGGGTGATTGACAGTGGATGTACCAATCATATGACTGGAGACAGCAAGTTGCTCTACGATTTCATGGAAGCCATTCAACCATTTATGAACATTATGTTTGGTGGAGGTTCAAAAGGACAGGTACTCGGATTGGGAAAAGTGGCCATCACAAACGACATGTCTCTTGCAAATGTGATGCTTGTCCAATCCCTCAAATACCATTTGCTTTTTGTTCGCCAATTGGCTTCTGTTGGTTATGATACACTTTTTGGACTAACGGATGTGAAAGTCTTTAAGAGAGATACTCTTGAAGTGGCCTTTGTTGGAGAGTTGGATGGCAACCTTTACACAGTTGATTTCTCGAAAGAGAGCACATTCCATGCAACTTGTCTAATGGCCAAGGCCGACAAGGGGTGGCTATGGCATCGCCAGCTAGCCCATGTCGGCATGAGAAATCTTCAAGATCTCTTAAAGGGTAATCACATCCTTGGACTAACAAATGTCTCTTTTGAGAAAGATCGTGTGTGTAGTGCGTGCATAGCCGGGAAGCAACATCAATCAAAGCACCCACCCAAGAATATTGTGTCTACTTCAAGGCCGTTGGAGCTCCTTCATGTGGATCTCTTTGGGCCTCCTTCGTGGGATAGTCTTGGTGGAAAAAAATATGGACTTGTCATTGTGGATGGTTACTCAAGATACACATGGGTGTTTTTCCTCAAGTCCAAAGACGAGACGAAGATCACCTCATTGATTTTGCCAAGCAAGCACAACGCAAGTTTGACAAAGAAATCATGGCAATAAGAAGTGATAATGGTTCCGAGTTCAAGAATTACACCTTGGAAGTATTTCTTAGTGATGAAGGGATTGAGCATCAATATTCAGCTCCATACACTCCCCAACAAAATGGTGTTGCAGAAAGGAAGAACCGCACCCTTGTGGAGATGGCAAGGTCCATGTTGGATGAATAAAAGTCGCCACATAGTTTTTGGGCCGAGGCCGTCAACACTGCATGTCATGCATCAAATCGGCTCTTCCTCCGCACGATATTGGAAAAGACTCCATATGAGCTCCTAACAGGGAACAAGCCAAATGTCAAGTACTTTTGTGTATTTGGGTGTAAATGCTTCATCCTCAACAAAAGAGAGCGGTTAGGAAAATTTCAATCTGAAACTATGGAGGGCATATTTGTTGGCTATGGATCAAACTCTCACGCCTATAGAGTCTACAACAAATCCAATGGATGTGTTGTAGAAACTTGTGACGTGGTGTTTGATGAATTTAATGGCTCCCATGGGGAGCAAGTTGATCTAAGTGATGTAGGTGAAGAAGATTCTTCTCAAGATATCTTGACAATGGGTGTTGGTGGACTTCTTCCAATGGAACAAGACCCTCATGATGATGAAGAAGAAGATGAAGGCCTCACACACCATCAAACTTCTTCCACACCCATACCACCACAATCCCCTACTACTAAATCAATGCCCATAGTCCAAGTACAAGATGATGATCAAGTTCCTCTTCATGATAATCATCAAGAACAAGATCATCCTCAAGGGCAAGAACAAGAAAGTGAAATCATTGACAATGAACCTCAACAAATGCAAGAAGAAGAAGAAGATTTTCCACCACACATTAATGATCCATATGTTGAGGACGTGGATGATGGACATGAAGTTGAACCTCGCGAAACCTTAACCTCCATCATGCCTCGCGTGGCCGGTCGTGTTGATGTTGATAAAATCCTCACCGGCATATCGGAAGGTAGAGTCACTCGTAAACAATTGACAAACTTTTGTGCTCACTTCTTTTTTGTGTCTAGTGTTGAGCCTCTCAAGGTACAAGATGCATTGATAGACAACGATTGGCTCATTGCTATGCAAGAAAAGTTGAATAGTTTTGAGCACAATCAAGTGTGGTCATTAGTCAAGAGGCCAACTACGGAACACAACGTCATTGGAACAAAGTGGATTTTCAAGAACAAGCAAGATGAGAATGGCGTAATCATCCGCAACAAGGCAAGGTTAGTGGCACAAGGGTACTCACAAGTTGAAGGTTTGGACTTTGGTGAGACCTTTGCCCCCGTTGCCCGTCTTGAATCCATTCGCATCTTACTTGCTTATGCTGCTTTCAATGGCTTTACATTACATCAAATGGATGTGAAGAGTGCATTCCTTAACGGTCCTCTACAAGAAGCAGTATAGGTATCACAACCACCTGGGTTCGTTGACCCCGATCACAAAGACTATGTGTATAAACTTCATAAGGCTTTGTATGGCCTCAAACAAGCACCTCGTGCTTGGTATGATCATCTTAAGAAGTTTCTACTCGATGATGGTTTTGTGCGAGGGGTGATCGATCCCACTCTTTTTACTAAGAGGGACAAAGGTGATTTGATCTTATGCCAAATCTATGTAGATGATATCATTTTTGGTTCTCCTAACATTCATTTATGCAAGAAGTTTGCGGCATCAATGACCAAGAATTTTGAAATGTCACTCAATACGGATTTGAAGTTCTTCCTTGGCTTTCAAATTCAACAATTTCAAGAAGGAATTTTCTTGTCTCAAGCCAAATACCTCAAGGATATCCTAGCAAAATTTGGCATGACTGATGCTAGCCCATGCAAGACACCCATGCCAACCAAAATTGTACTCACTGAAGACTCAAACGGTATCCCCTTTGACCCATCTAAATACCGCTCTATGATTGGTTCATTGCTTTATCTTTGTGCATCTAGACCAGACATCATGTTTAGTGTATGCATGTGTGCTAGATTTCAAGCTTCCCTTAGGGAAAGCCATCATAAGGCGGTTAAGCATATTCTTAGATACCTTGTTCACACCAAAAAGTTGGGTCTATGGTACCCCAAGGATGCTAAGTTTGATCTCATTGGGTACATGGATGCGGATTGAGCTGGAGACAAAGTGGATCGTAAATCCACCTCCGGTGCATGTCAATTTCTTGGACGCTCCCTGGTAAGTTGGTCCTCGAAGAAGCAAAATTGTGTTGCCCTCTCCACTGCCGAAGCTGAATATATTGCAACCGCCAGTTGTGCAACTCAATTACTATGGATGAGGCAAACTTTGAAGGATTACGGTATCACCTATAGACATGTGCCTCTTCTATGTGATAATGAAAGTGCCATTAATATTGCTGAGAACCCCAAAGATCATACCCGCACCAAACACATTGACATTAGGTACCACTTCCTGAGAGATCATGTGGAGAAGGGTGATATTGACATTGCTCATGTTGGCACAGATATGCAACTTGCAGATATTTTCACCAAGCCATTGGATGAGGCAAGATTTTGCCAACTTAGGCGTGAACTTGGTATCTTGGAGCTTGACAACATTATGTGAAAACTAGTACTCATGCATGCATTGTCATAATGTCCTATCTCTATGTAGGCATATATTTAGGGGGAGACACTCAACTCATGCGTTCTCTCACCCTATGAAATGCATAAAAAGAACAAACACTCTCAAAGCTACCATGTTACTCTAACTATGGTGCTTTCAATGATGGCGTAGTGATTATGGACCCAAAGTTCAAATCTTTGCAGTGTCATGTCACGTATACTCATACATGGTGGCATCAGCCACCGCCTTGTCATTAAAACAACATGTGAGCAGTATATGTGTTTATTATTGTTGGCTTAGGAAACTCATTGCTTCATCTAGGATGTCCTTGCATCCTACTACATATGTAACTCATCATCTCTCCATCATTGCCATTAGCACCAACTATGGCACCCTAATCTTCCTCGAAAAGATATATATACAAATAACAAAAAAAGAGAGGCCATCGGACGTCCGTCAAGACCGGACGTCCGTCAAGACCGGACGTTCGTCAAATCCCTTCTGGTGCTCTTGCACCGGTCGTCCGATCTGTACCGGTCATCCGTAAAAAATTTCTCTGGTGCCCTATTGCCGGTCGTCCGCTATAACCGGACTTCCGTTAAATACTGCTTTGTCTAAACGCGTCGGATGTCCGTTTTCTGCCGGTCGTCCGCTACCTCTCGTGTCAGGTTGCCCTCTCAGGTCCCGGACGTCCGGTTCACACCGGATGTCCGGTACGGTTCTCACCCGCCTATATATATACTTGGGCGTGTGATTCGGTCAGTTCTAAAACCTAACTTCTCTCGCCGCCGCCGCCGCACTCTCTCCTCACGGGCTGGATCCCCTCCTCCTTCCGGCCTTCGTCGCGCCTCCTACCTGGTGCGGTGAACGTGGTTCGACCGGACTTCAGATCCAGTCAACACGACCGCTTCTCTCTCGACCTGGCCGGTGTCGGGAGAAATCTCTTCTCCGCCGCATTTTCTCCTCGATCTCCCGAGGTAGCAACTTCTCTTTGTTTTTCTTTCCCCCATTGCTCTAACCTTCTTGACCTTTGGCGATTTTTAAGATTTGGAGTCTCCTCCTTCCCTAGGTAGCAATGCCACGGACAAAAGCGCTCTGCTCGAAAGCAGGTCACCACTGGAGGCTCTCGTCCGTCTCGTCGTGGAGGGTCTGATGATTCACAGGAGCGGGCTCGTCCTTGAAAGCGTGCCGCTCACCCTCGCAGCTCCACTAGCGCCTCTTCGAAGGAAGAATCCGACTATGAGGATGAATTGGAAGAAATAGAGGAACCCACTTATGTTGCTATTCGCACCACTGCACCCAAGCCTGGAACTCGTCGGCCCACATTCAAGCCTCCTCCTCCGGTTCAACCTCCAGGTGCTGCCCGTCGCATCTCTCTTGAACCTCCCCTCCCTCACGGCCACATCATTAAACGGTTCAATGAGGTTCCCATTGCTTCTTACCTTAAGCTTCGTCGTGATGTAAATCAATTCACTGTTCTTAGCGATTCACAGGGTGCTCATTTTCGCACAAATGTCCAAGCCGACATTTTCACCACCATAGTCATTCCTAAAGGGTTATCTATTCATATGTGCATCGACTTAGAGCATATCCGCACTCATCTGGAGAAATATCCGGGAGCCATTGGGCTCATTGAGTCCTCCAGTCTTGCTGCACCATTTGAATTCCAGCATGATTTTAACTATGCTGCAATTCATCAATTCTATGCCACTTGTTACTTTGGTCCCGATAAAACTGTCACTTGGATGACCTCGGACACCGTGCTCACGGCATCCTATGCTCAATTTGTTGCTGCTCTTGGTTTTCCTAACACAGGGTTCAAAATCCATAAGGATGACCCTAACCATAAGCCCAAGAGCATAGAGGTCTGTGCGGATCTTCTCAAGCCCATAAGTGAAATGTCTAATCAGGAGAAACATAAGGGCCTGAACCAAGTTTCAATTTGGCGCTCACCTTTCTACATCATTTTTCAGTGTGTTATTCGCACCATATATCCCAAGATGGGTGACAAGGGGTCATGTAACAGCTACTGCATTGATCTCATGCATCGCCTCTATGAGTCTCCCACAAGGAAGATAAATATCCCTCACTTTCTGTGGCATGAGATCCGTCTGGCTTGTTTTCAACACAAGCGAGCCTTTCCTCATGCCCCCTTTCTTCAGGCATTTATCAAGAGTGTTGCTCCATTTCCCATTGCCCGCACTCACTTGCACGAACGGTGGGTCATTCCATCTCACATGGTGGAGGATTGGGTTCCCAAGGACTCTTCTGCTCCTGCTCGTCGTACCCCGGCTAGTGTTCCTTCTTCCACCACTCGGTCTACTTCTTCCGGCTCCGCACCTTTTGGTCGCATCTCTCGCTTTCTTGGGAAAGCTCACTCTGCCATGATGAAGATGTTTAACTTTCATTGCTCTTGAAATCACGATGTTGTCACACGCTTGGTCACCTCCAAGAATGCTTTGAAGGCTCGTTTGAGAGACTCCGGAGTTTACGATGTGAGTGACGATGAACATCTTCCTGATGATCCACCTTCTGACTTCGGCTTTCCTTCGGGTCCTGAGTGGGCTGACTTCCTTGACGAGGCTGGTGGTAGTGGTGCTCATGATGATGATGATGATGCTCTTTGAGGCTGTTATGACACCTCTTTTTGGGTATTTTCTGCCAAGGGGGAGTAGGCACTTATTTATGTAATATGATGCTATGATCTTATCTTATTATCGTGTTATCGAACTCATGCTATGTGGTTAACCTGTTATTGCACTTATGATATGTTTGGACCGACTTATGTTATATGCTATGAGTGATGAATCCTTGTGAAGCCTATTCTAAATCTGATGTTATCTTGATTATCTTGCGTATGATTTTGGTTGTGTTGGTATCATAGTGAGGGGGAGCTCTCTTCATGTTTACCTATGAGTTATTGCACATATTGAGGGGGAGCTCCACAACAAACCCTTCGATATTCAATATTTTTAAATTCTTTCGATATTCAAAGCTTTATTCTAAAAAGTGCATGTATGTTGTCATCAACTACCAAAAAGGGGGAGATTGAAAGTGCAATCATGCCCTTAATCGTATTTTGATGTTGATGACAACATGCATATTGAGACTAATCATGTTTATCGAGTATTTCTCAGGATTATGTCCCAAGGGCTATGTGTGTGTGTGGGTCATGACTAAGGACATAACAACATATATCACCCAAGAGCAGAGACACAAGACAAAGATAAAAAGCTTCGGCTCCTTGTTTTCGGTTTTGCTCTTGAGTGTAGGGATCCCGCACTATTAAGAGGGGATTGATGGATTTCGCGAAAGTACTTGCTCAAAACCAAAAAATTCCCTCTCATACCATCTCATAAATTCTTCCTCTAACTTGTGCAAAAATGGTAGTAGGTTTCCAAGCTAAAAAGTCCAACTTTCATCGGACGTCCGAAGTCTACGGACGTCCGGCCTCTCTCAACAAACCAGACATCCGACTCTCTCCAGTCGTCCGGTGAGTCTGCACAGAACTGAAATTAGCGGAAGACCGGTCACTCCGGATGTCCGGTCACCGGACGTCCGCTCACTTCTGGGTATCCGGTGCACTCCAACAGAACTAAAATTAACGGATATCCGATGAAACCGGACGTCCGGGCTCCGAACGACCAGCGCCTTCCGGATGATCGCTACCTGTGCTGTTTTCACGGCCATATTTATACTCCAGCGAGCGGACGACCGGCTGCCCGGCCGGACGTCCGGTCCGATCTATGTCTCCGGTCATCCGGTACCTACCGGACGTCCGGCAGCTCCTGTGCCTTAAAGTGGCCAAACGACTAGCTTTTTCACTACCACTATATATATCCTTTCTTCCCCTTCGTGAGGGGGTGGACCACTCACATTGAACAAAGCCTAGAACACATTACACTCTCTCTCTCACTCCTCCACACCAAATCTTAGATCCCCAAGGGATTTGAGAGCATTTGGGAGAAGTTGTCCGACCAAGTGATTGATCCACTCCTTCCCCTTCTTTGCACCAAAGGAATTTGTGACTTGAGCAAGCCTTGAGCTTTTCCCATCATTCTTGTTACTCTTGGAGGTTGGAGACTCCTAGGCGGTAGGGGTCTTTCGGAGAGGAATCAACCTTTGTGATTACCCACCGGAAAAGTTTGTGAGGGTTTGGAGACCACCCCAAGGTCTACCACTAGTGGTTGAGAAACGCCTTCGTGGTGTTGTCTCAAAGGGAGAATAGGGTGAGCCTTCATGGCGTTGGTGTGCCTTCGTGGTAACATCCACCTCTCTAACAGTGACGTAGCTTCCCTCCAAGGAAGTGAACATCAGCATACATCCTCGTCTCCCGGAGTTGCGGTTATCCCTAACCCTAACTCTCTACTTGTGGTTACTTGTCTCTTAGAACTTACTTCATCACTTTGTATTTGCCTAGTTACTACTTGTGTTACCTGCTTAGTACTTAGTACTTCACTTGCAATTGTTAGGCTCACTTTCACATTCCGCATTATTGCCTAAAAATTGTTAAGTAACAATTAAAATTTGTAGTTGTACCTATTCACCCCCCCCCCTCTAGGTCCATCTCGATCCTTTCAACACGGATCGAGGTTGGCTGGATTTCACTATAGCTCGCCGGAGGAGGAAGTTCGCCGGAGTGGGACTTGCCGCTAGGGGCGCCGGAGAGGGGTCGGATCGACGGAGCTCGGTTGCCGACGCGTGGCGGTGCCGGCCGGCAGGAGCGGTGCGGCGGGGCCCTGTCGGAGCTCGGGCGCCGAGCCCCGCCGGAGTTGGGTGGCGCAGTGGAGGGGCGAGCCGCAGGGCGGCGGCGCGAGGTAGGAGAAGGCGGCGGGGCGCGGGAGGTCTCTAGCCCGGGCGCGGCGGAGGAGAGGGCCGGCCTTGGGCCCGGGGGGCCTCGGCGGCGCGCAGTGCGGCGAAGTGGGGCTCGGGCCACGTGGCAAGATCTGGTAGGTCGGCGGAGGTGGGCGGACAATGTCCGGCCGTCCGGATTTTGTCCGGCGGCTGGAGGAGGAGGAGGGTTAGGGTTTCCCCCGAGATTTCGAATGGGGAAGATATATATAGGCATAGAGGGAGCTAGGAGTGTCCAAATGAGGTGTGGTTTTTGGCCGCGCGATCGTGATCGAACGCTCTAGATGATGGAGAGGGTTTTGGTGGGTTTTGGGCCAAAATGGAGGGGTGTTGGGCTGCAACACACACGAGGCCTTTTCGGTCCCTCGGTTAACCGTTTGAGCATCAAACGAAGTCCAAATGGTACGAAACTTGACAGGCGGTCTACCGGTAGTAAACCAAGGCCGCTTGGCAAGTCTCGGTCCAATCCGGAAATGTTTAATCCCCACACACGAAAGAAAGGTAGAAATGGCAACCGGAGGAGAACGAAGCGCCGGAATGCAAAACGGACAACGGGGAAAATGCTCGAATGCATGAGACGAACACGTATGCAAATGCAATGCACATGATGACATGATATGAGATGCATGACAACGATAACAGCACACGGAGACAAAAACCCGAACCCGAGAAAATAAAATAACTTAACGCCGGAAACGGCAAGAGTTGGATAACATATTAGGTAAATTACATCCAGGGTGTTACAGAGGATCATCTTAAAGAAGAGCAGAAGAGCAAGCAGATTGAAGATATTACAAGTCTTTCTATACAATGTCGGTTGGCCACCCATGATGAACCAGAGCGCACAAAGAAATACTATTCCTTCCGGTCTCTCCATATGTGGCTCACATGGATTTCGAAACTAAAGTAGGAACATTTAGCTGACCAATTAAACATCTCTCAGTTTTAATAATATCACCATAACATCATATTTGAATTTGTACAACTAAGCTTGTTTAGCTCGATGGGTGGAGCAGTGCTATTATGACACGAACCACGTAGGCTGATCGTGGTCATCATAAAATGGGGAAATCGTAAGCATGATGAGTATAGTGTTGACTGTGGCAGTGGGATGGCAGATCTGAAGCTGCAAACCGCGCAAAGAGTAGTTGGCAACCAATGTTTGCTTTGAAATAAGAACTAAGATTTGGTATGGACAAGAAAGTACAGTCAACAAGTGACAAAGAAATGCAATTCTGTTGTCTCTCTATATGTCGCGACATGCATTTGGAAACACAAGTGGGACCTTTAGCTAACCAATTAAATGTGTCTGTTAACTAATATCAGTATCATATCTGAAGGAAATATGCCCTACAGGCAATAATAAAGTTATTATTTATTTCCTTATATCATGATAAATGTTTATAATTCATGCTAGAATTGTATTAACCGGAAACATATTACATGTGTGAATACATAGACAAACAAATTGTCACTAGTATGCGTCTACTTGACTAGCCCGTTGATCAAAGATGGTTATGTTTCCTGACCATAGACAAGAGTTGTCATTTGATTAACAGGGTCACATCATTAGGAGAATGATGTGATTGACATGACCCATTCCGTTAGCTTAGCACCCGATCGTTTAGTATGTTGCTATTGCTTTCTTCATGACTTATTCATGTTCCTATGACTATGAGATTATGCAACTCCCATTTACCGGAGGAACACTTTGTGTGCTACCAAATGTCACAATGTAACTGGGTGATTATAAAGGTGCTCTACAGGTGTCTCCAAAGGTACTTGTTGGGTTGGCGTATTTCGAGATTAGGATTTGTCACTCCAATTGTCGGAGAGGTATCTCTGGGCACTCTCGGTAATGCACATCACTTAAGCGTTGCAAGCATTGCAACTAATGAGTTAGTTGCGGGATGATGTATTACATAATGAGTAAAGAGACTTGCCAGTAACGAGATTGAACTAGGTATTGAGATACCGACGATCGAATCTCGGGCAAGTAACATACCGATGACAAAGGGAACAACATATGTTGTTATGCGGTTTGACCGATAAAGATCTTCGAAGAATATGTAGGAGCCAATATGAGCATCCAGGTTCCGCTACTGGTTATTGACCAGAGACATGTCTCGGTCATGTCTACATAGTTCTCGAACCCGTAGGGTCCGCACGCTTAACGTTACGATGATGGTTATATTATGAGTTTATATGTTTTGATGTACCGAAGGTTGTTCGGAGTCTCGGATGTGATCACGGACATGAGGAGGAGTCTCGAAATGGTCGAGACATGAAGATTGATATATTGGAAGCCTATGTTTGGATATCGGAAGTGTTCCTGGTGAAATCGGGATTTTACCGGAGTACTGGGAGGTTACCGGAACCCCCCGGGGGCTTAATGGGCCTACATGGGCCTTAGTGGAAATAGAGGGCAACAAGGGGAGTGTGGGGCGCGCCACCCCAAGGCCCAAACCGAATTGGTTTAGGGCAAGGGGGGCGGCCCCCCTCTTTCCTTCTCCCCCTCTCTCTTTCCTTCTCCCAAGTCCTAATCCAACTCGGAAAGGGGGGAGTCCTACTCCCGGTGGGAGTAGGACTCCTGTTGGCGCGCCCTCTCCCTAGCCGGCCGCACCCACCCTTGCTCCTTTATATACAGGGGTAGGGGGCACCCCATAGACACACAATTGATCATTTGATCCTTTAGCCGTGTGCGGTGCCCCCCTCCACCATAGTCCACCTCGATATTACTGTAGCGGTGCTTAGGCGAAGCCCTGCGTCGGTAGAACATCAACATCGTCACCACGCCGTCGTGCTGACGAAACTCTCCCTCAACACTCGCCTGGATCAGAGTTCGAGGGACGTCATTGGGCTGAAGGTGTGCTGAACTCGGAGGTGTCGTACGTTCGGTACTTGATCGGTCGGATTGTGAAGACGTAGGACTACATCAACCGCTTTGTGCTAACGCTTCCGCTTTCGGTCTACAAGGGTACGTAGAAAACACTCTCCCCTCTCGTTGCTATGCATTACCATGATCTTGCGTGTGCGTAGGAATTTTTTTGAAATTGCTACGTTCCCCAACAGTGGCATCCGAGCCTGGTTTTATGCGTAGATGTCATATGCACGAGTAGAACACAAGTGAGTTGTGGGCGATATAAGTCATACTGCTTACCAGCATGTCATACTTTGGTTCGCCAGTATTGTTGGATGAAGCGGCCCGGACCGACATTACGCGTACGCTTACGCGAGACTGGTTCTACCGACGTGCTTTGCACACAGGTGTCTGCACTACAAAAAAATACACATCCGTGACATTTTGGGCCGAACGAAAAAAAATTATGTCATACATATGACACTTCTATGACGATAATTGTGAAGAAACCTCGTATCATCATAGATGTGGTGGGCTCCTACTTCTATGGCAAAAAATCATGACAGAAAATGGGCTTTTCGTCCTGGGCGGGCCGGAGATGCAGCTGCATGACATTCTTTGGGCCGTCCATGACGGAAAAAACCGTGGTAGAAGCGAGGGGGAGGAAAATTTTGGGGATTTCCCAGTTATGGTGGGAGGTCAGGGGCCAAGCGATGCGCGTTTCTCTCGTACACGTACGCGTGTGTGTGCGAGGTGTTGGCTCTAACTGAACCCGAGCGAGGCGCTGGGCTCTAACTGAACCCGAGCGATTGCACTGCAGGCTACGCATTAATGAACCTGAGCGGTCGATCGATGGCTGTTAACTGAACCCGATCGAGCGATTCCTTCGCTACTTCTGCTAACTGAAGCCGATCGATGTTGCCTCTAGGATGAACAGTGAGCGGTGGTGTTGCCTCTGGATGAACAGGACCCCGTGGTGTGGTGGATGGTTGGATGAACAGTAGACGGTGGAGGGGTGCTCGTGGAGGGGGTGGTTGAACAGGACCCCGTGGTGTGGAGGGTTGTATGAACAGTAGACGGTGGAGGGGTGCTCGTGGAGGGGGTGGTTGAACAGGACCCCGTGGTGTGGAGGGTTGTATGAACAGTAGACGGTGGAGGGGTGCTCGTGGAGGGGGTGGTTGAACAGGACCCCGTGGTGTGGAGGGTTGTATGAACAGTAGACGGTGGAGGGGTGGTTGAATAGTAGCCGGTGGAGTAGCGCGCGGTGGAGGCTGGATGAACAGGATCCCGTGGAGGTTGGAGGAGGTCGATGGTGGAGATGAACAATATCCCGAGGAGTCCCGTTTTGCGGTACGCCAGACCCCTCCCGATGAACAGGACCCCCGTTTCGACCTAGGAGGTCCGTTTCGTCCGTTTTGCAGTATGCCACACCCCTCCCGATCAACAGGACCCCCGTTTCGACCGTAGGAGGTCCGTTTCCTCCATTTTGCGGTACGCCACACCCCTCCCGATCAACAGGACCCCCCTTTCGACCGTAGGAGGTCCATTTCCTCCGTTTTGCGGTACGTCAGACCCCTCCCGATGAACAGGATCCCGTTTCGAACGTGGCCGATCGAACACAAGGTTGTTTCCTCCATTTGCAGTACGCTAGGCCTCGTTTCCGTCGCCTATTCCGTCCAAGCCCTCCCGATGAACAGGACCACGCATTCTGTTCTGACCCAGCCGGTTGGCTCCCACGCGTTCCGTTGCCTCCCGATGAACATGACGCATTCCGTTGCCTCCCCATGAACACGAGGACGCCGTTGTTTCTCCGTTCTGACCCAGCCATGTACACGAGCCCTGGCTGTACGTATGCACGAGTAGGCGTTCGAGACCCCGCCCGTATGTACACATATGTGGCCATATTTTGTTTCTTGCACCCTGGCCGCTGTACGTACATGTACATGCTACGTACGCTCCTCTACTACGACACATACGCACCTCTACTACGACACGTGCGTGCCTCTACATCCACCAGTATATATGTATGTACACGTTCGCGACCAGAATGACAATGCTATGTATGCTTCGACCAGGTGGGTCCCGACTATCAGGCACTTCCTTGCCTGCAAAGATGTAGCTGGTGGGTCCCAGCAGTCAGGGGGCGAATCATTTTTTTGCCCAGACGCACTTCCTTGCGTGCGAAGATGTAGCTAGTGGGTCCCAGCAGTCAGGTGGGAACATTTTTTTCACGAAATACGGTGGCCCTTCCAGTGGGTCCCTGCTGTCAGGTGGAGGAATAATTATTTTGCATGTAATAAGGAGGCACTTCCTTGCTGCGGCCGTGGACCCAGTTGTCAGCCTCTCCACGTAGAGTCCATGTCCGATATAAGTCGTTCCTTGACCACGTTGACCACGCCGCGCCGAGAGCACCAGGGCGGTGGACGACGGCAAGGCCTACGAAGGGGACGACGCGGAGCCGGGGAAGACACGGCAGTGGATGCCCACGCATAGAGGAGTACGAGGGTTCACTGGTTCGCTACGGTGTGAGGTTGTCGTCACCGTAGAATAACAGGGGGTGTGGGTGAGTAGAGGGATGGCCTGGCCAGCGGTGGGAGTAGTAGGGGGCGGTGAGGCCTCCGCCGCATCGCAGTTGGCCACGGGAGGCAGGAACACAAGGCACAACCGGCGCGGGTTTGGGCGGCTGGAGCAAGAAGACTAGAGGTTGAAGAAGCACTACGGCCGTTGGATGGACATCGTACGGTCACTAGAGCTAGAATCGTGCATATTGACTAAGTTGACAAAGCCCTCCGTCCCCGTCAACTTAGTAGGCCCACAAGTCAGCCTGCCACTATACTGGGTCCAAGCTAACAGGGGAGTATTCATTTTTTGTGCGTAATAAGGAGGCACTTCCTTGCGTGCGAAGATATAGCTGGTGGGTCCGAGCTGTCAGCGGTGGTAACTTTTTTCGCGAAATACAGAGGCCCTTTCGGTGGGTCCCTGATGTCAGGTGGAGGAATCATTATTTTGCGCATAATAAGGAGGCATTTCCTTGCGTGCGGCCGTGGACCCAGCTGTCGGCCTCTCCACGTACAGTCCACTTCAGATGCATGTCGGTCGTTGACCACATTGACCAGGCCGCGCCGAGAGCACCAGGGCGGTGGACGATGGCGAGGCCTAGGAAGGGAATGACACGGAGGCAGGGAAGACTCTACAGTTGTTTCCCACGCGGAGGGGAGTATGACTGTACGAGGGTTTACTGGTTCGTCTGCCGTCGCCGGAGAATAACAGCAGGTGTGGGTGAGTAGAGGGATGGCTAGGCCAGCGATGGGAGTACAGTGGGGCGGTGACACCTGCGCGTCAGCAGAGCCGGCCGCGGGGAGGAGGGAGCAGGCAGTCCCGCCGGCGCTTGTTTGAGCGGCTGGAGCAGGAAGAGTAGAGATTGCAGAAGCACGACGGCCGTTGGATGGCCATCCAATAGTCACTGCTTGTGTGTCAACCTTTTTTTTAGGAAATCCTGAAATCTATGGAAAAACAACATACAACCCATCCGCCATTATTTCTAATAATTTACAGCCCATTTGCTAATTATTAAGGTTTTTTTTGGAGCCCATATTCTTCTTGTTAGCATTACATCCCATATTGTGGCCACGGTTAAAAAATTATACGAAATTTTTGCATATTTCGGTGCGGTCCGAACTTTTTTTAATCCCGAAATTTCGACTCACATTCAAACTAATTTTAAAAATAAATGTATATCAATATAAAATCCAACAAATTCTCCACGCATAACAATTAATGTAATTTAAAATCTCGAAATGAAAAAAAAGATATTTGAAACTAATTGCCGGTTTGATTTGTTTTAAAAATTTACAACCCATTTCTCATTACTGATGGGCCATTTTCTCAGCCAGCCGAATGAAAGCTCTCCTCGTCTTGAAAGATTTGCAGCCCAACACGCCTGACAAAGCTTCTTACTTGGCAAATCACAAAAAAACTGGGCTGTGGCCATGGACCCAGCTGTCAGCCTCTCCACTTATAGTACTCTTCCGATGGAAGTCGTTCCTTGACCACGTTGACCACGCCGCGCGGAGAGCACCACGGCGGTGGACGACGGCGAGGCCTAGGAAGGGGATGACGCGGAGCCAGGGAAGACGCGGTACTGGAAGCCCGCGCTGAGAGGAGTACGAGGGTTCACTGGTTCGGCTGTGGTGTGAGGCTGCCGTCGCCGCAGGTCCTGGCCAGCGGTGGGAATAGTAGGGGCGGTGAGGCCTCCGCGGCAGCACAGCTAGCCACGGGAGGCAGGAGCAGGCGGCACGACCGACGCTGCTTTGGGCGGCTGGAGCAAGAAGACCAGAGGTTGAAGAAGCACTACGGCCGTTGGATGGACATCGTACGGTCACTGGAGCTAAAATCGTTCATATTGACTAAGTTGACAAAGCCCTCCGTCCCCGTCAACTTAGTAGGCCCACAAGTCAGCCTCCCACCAAGGTGGGTCCCAGCTAGCAGGGGGAGTATTCATTTTTTGTGCGTAATAAGGAGGCACTTCCGGTGGGTCCGAGCTGACAGCGGGGGGAACGTTTTTTTTTGTGAAATATGGTGGCCCGTCCGGTGGGTCCCAGCAGTCAGGGGGAATGTTTTTTCCGCGAAATACTGCTGGCCCGTCCGGTGGGTCCGTGCTGCCAGGTGGAGGAATAATTATTTTGCACGTAATAAGGAGGCACTTCCTTGCGGCTGCCGTGGACCCAGCTTTCAGCCTCTCCACGTACAGTACTCTTCCGATGGAAGTCGGTCATTAACCACATTGACCACTCTGCGTCGAGATCACCACGGCGGTGGATGACGGTGAGGCCTAGGAACGGGACGACACAGAGCCGGGGAAGACACGGCAGTGGATGCCCACGCGGAGAGGAGTATGAGGGTTCACTGGTTCGGCTGCGGTGTGAGGCTGTCATCGCCGTAGAATAACAGGGGGAGTGGGTGAGTGGAGGGATGGCCTGGCCAGCGGTGGGAGTAGTATGGGGACGGTGACGCCTCCGCGGCAGCACAGCCGGCCATGGGAGGCAGGAGCATGCGCCACGACCGGCGCAGCTTTGGGCGGCTGGGGCAAGAAGACCAGAGGTTGAAGAAGCACTACGGCTGTTGGATGGACATCGTTGACCACGCCGCGCTGAGAGCACCAGGGAGGTGGATGACGGCGAGGCCTACGAAGGGAACGACATGGAGCCGGGGAAGACACGGCAGTGGCTGCCCACGCGGTGGAGAGTACGAGGGTTGACTGGTTCGGCTGCCGTCGCCGGAAAATAACTGGAGGTGTGGGTGAGTAGAGGGATAGACAGGCCAGGGATGCGAGTATGATGGGGCCATGAGGCCTGCCCGGCAGCACTGCCGGCCACGGGAGGCGGGAGCAGGCGGTTCCGACGGCGCTGGTTTGGGCGGCTGGGGCAGGAAGATCAGAGACTGAAGAAGCACGATTGCCATTAGATTGACATCTAACGGTCTGACGCTGGTAGAGTCGATTGTTGACTAAGTTTCTTTTTTGAGAAACCTTGTGTACGCATGAACTTAGTAGGCCCACAAGTCAGTCTCCAAATCTGTGGCGGACAACATAAAGCCCATTTGCTATTTTTTATAATTTGCAGCCCATTTGCTAATTATTAAGTAATTTATTATAGCCCATTTTCTGCCCAGGACCATGGTCAAAAAGTTCAACCTTATTTTGCATATTTCGGTGGAGTCCGAACTGTTGTAATCCCAAAATGATAAACATTTTTTAAGAACTTATTGATTTTCCAAAAAAATCGTTTTGTTTTTGTAAGCAAATAAGACGTGGGACAATTGAGTTGGTTTAAGGGAAAACCAGTGGTAAAAAAATCAGCGCTGGGTGGGAAAAAACAACAAAAATAAGGATGTAAATATGAAAAGGGAATTTTATGTGTTTTCAATATAATGATACATGTATATGAACTAGTAAAACTATAGGTAGAGATTAGAAAACGGATGTAGGACATGCGTTTCAAGAGGAAAATGGAACTGGGCTGTGTGTTTGATTCAGTAAAAAAACTGCCTGCAGATGTTGTAAGACAAAATATAACTAACGCTGGTGGGCCAGAGGCTAGTAGATACCTGCTGGATCTTTGTGCCTCGTTGTCGTCATGAGCTGGGCCTGTTAAAAACAAAACCAACCCTGGGCAGTCTACAACCTAGTTGAAACTTAATTGACCTGAAAAAACAATATACGTGCTAAATAAACAAGAGAATTCTACAAGTACAAACTGATAACTGGAATGCAGCACGGATATTTTTTTATCGTGATAATAAGTGCGTGCACTTGTTTCGAAAAAATTGGAGAACTGGGAATTCGAACGGCGGGTGCTTATGCTACCCATCAAATAAAAATCACGTGCCTGAAAATTCGTTTCGAAACAAATGATTCAGCTTTATATCCACGTCGACCCTCGGCATGATGGTTCGAAGCAAATGTAAGTTCATACCAAAAGATCGTTAACAACAATACCAACTTGCGGACGACAAGGTAGTACAACTACCAATACCAAACTAACTTATAATCTTTTTACTCCTGGCCCTAGTGTTCATCTGGTAGAAAATCTTGCAGAGGACCAGCTCCCGCTCCTTCTCTTGCTCTTGGTCCCCAAGGTGGTACTGGTGCATCACCCAGTTGGTCCTCTACTGGTCGAAGTTCTTGTTGGTGCGCAGCAGCAGAACCTTTTTGTTACCCGTCTGCCGGCCATTGACCACCGCCTGCAAGGTATTGCAGGTCTTGTGCCACATCGCATGCATGCCTCACTTCGACTGTATCTTGCGACGCGTCCACGTGCCCCTTTTGAACACCCTGGAATTGTGCTGGAATAAATGCTTGCTTACGCCACGCAGTGTGATACCTGTAGTATTGTCGAATACATGTTTTAGTGTACGTGGTTGGCATTTTCATAACATCTTTGGCATGTTGCAGTCACTTGTTTCACTTTTTATTAATTGTCAAATTGTAATTACTTCACTAGGTCTACATCTAAAAAGAAAAATAGAGCTATAAACAAAGGAATATGTTTGTGCAAGTAGACAGCCGATCGGTGTCTTACCTAGAAGATTCTCAGGATGGGTGTAGCATATGCCGTGCTCGCTGTCGATGGTTGGTATGAACAAATCGATGAGAGGGTGAGATCTCGCACTGTCAGGAGACACTTTGGCCTCAAGGTGCTCGATCAGCTCCTGATCCGTGAGATCGAACTTGACGCTAGCTGGCAGCACCGGCCAATCCTTCTTGGACTTGCATTGGTTAATTCCAGTTATATGGTACTCAATGTATGATCAATCGACTGTTTTAAGTGAATGATGAAAGATTTGAACAGATAAGTGGTACTCCAAATCTGAAGTCCACAATATCCGAAGACGCCATTGGGATTCTTGTGTCACCTCACGCACAGCGTGTTCTCACGTCAATTCAATGTGTGGACATGATGAATAATTTGACCGACGTATACTAGTACTGCTAATGTACTACTTACTAGTCATATTTAGTGTCACATTTTAACCATAGGTTTAACTAACAAAATGTCAATGCATGTCACCGAAAATTATTCCATTGGAAACTATGTTCAAATACGAATAAAACAATATAATTTTTTGTGACATGCATTAACATTTAGTTAGTGATATTTATAGTCAAAATTTCACACAAATTACGAAGGGGCCCAGTAAACCAGGAGGGATGTAGTAGTATGAGTAGCACAATATACAATATATAGGACTAGTACAAATTTAGAAATGGGGTAAGAAGTTACAAGGCCGTGCGACAGGTCCCCGAGGTGGTACTGGTGCATCACCCAGTTGGTCCTTTGCTGGTTGTAGTTCTTGTTGGTGTGCAGCACCAGAACCTTTTTTGCTGCCCGTCTGCCGGCCGTTGACCATCACCGGCAAGGTATTGCCGGTCTTGTGCCACATCGCATGCATGCCGCACTCTGACTATATCTTGCGACACGTCGACGTGCCCCTTTTGAATGCCCTGGAATTGCGCTGGAAGAAATGCTTCCTTAGGCCACTTAGTGTGATACTTGTAGTATTGTGGAATACAGGTTTTAGTGTACCTAGTTGGCATTTTCATAACATCTTTGGCATGTTGCAGCCACTTGTTTCACTTTTTATTAACTGTCAAATTGTAATGGCTTCACCAGGTCTACGTCTAAAAAGATAAATAGAGCTATAAACAAAGGAATATGTTTGTGCAAGTAGATGGCCGATCGGTGTCTTACCTGGAAGTTTCTCAGGTTGGGTGTAGCATATGTCGTGCTCGTTGTCAATGGTTGGTATGAACAAATCGATGAGAGACTGATATCTCGCGCTGTCAGCACTCACTTTGGCCTCAAGGTGCTCGATCAGCTCCTGATCCATGGGATCGAACTTGACGCCAGCCGGCAGCACCGGCCAATCCTTCTTCAACTTGCATCGGTAATTCCAGTTATATGGTACTCAATGTATGATCAATCGACTGTTTTAAGTGAATGATGAAAGAGTTCGACAGATAAGTGGTACTCCAAATCCGAAGTCCACAATATCCGAAGACGCCGCCGGGATTCTTGTGTCACCTCACGCACAGCGTGTTCTCACGTCAATTCAATGTGTGGACATGATGAATAATTTGACCGACGTATACTAGTACTGCTAATGTACTACTTACTAGTCATATTTAGTGTCACATTTTAACCATAGGTTTAACTAACAAGTGCACACTTGAAGCCTAACTGATATATATATACACATCATTATCAGTACCTCCTACGCAGGTGAGTTAGGATGCACTTGATCCCAGGTAGGTATCTATCCTTCAAACCAGAGGAGTGCTTCAAACTAACAATAGTACATAATATCCAACAAAAGAGGGTCGTGCTACAACAGCAGAATACATGGCTCAGTCTAGATATCAGCACGAATCAAGTTGTGCATATTTGCTGTTGGCATGAACCACATCGCCGCATGTCGGGTTTGCAAAAGCCATCCATCGCATGGAAGCTTGATGCCTTTCACACACTGAAGATTATTTGGCTACAAGATGTGTCGACAAATCTCTGGATATGGTCATTCATGAAACCCATGCTATGATGTGGAAACACAGCCCCCCCCCCTCGCGAATGGAAGTTGCATAGCACAGTAATCATCGCCGGTGATATGATCGGTGATTGGTTGGATGATCGGATAATTGAGCCCGAGGAACAAGGAGTGGTTACCGAGGCTGTAAACCCGCCTCCAGTTGAATACGCCTGGCCCAACGGAGTTGGGATCTTTCTCGAACACGAAGTAGCCATAGCCATCAATGTCACGAACGCCCCACGCATTGTACTACATGTGGTTTGATGTAATGGTTTGGTCAATTTGGTACGTGCGAATGAGCAACAAATGACCGCTGTCAGCTGAATGAGCGATAAACCACCACCCATCGGCTGGTATGATTCAAGGTCCTAGAATCATGAAGGCCAGCGCATTTGCGTTTGCTATAACAATTCAAATTGGAGACCAAAAGGACAAAAAAAACAATCATGTTCAGAGTATGTGTGGAATTAAGATTATTATAACAGTGACACATATCATAGACAGAGAATTGCAATGCCGTGCTCATAATCATACCCCAAGTTAAAAAAAATAAGCCAATGGCTTTCATATTCTAGCAATATGTCATGGTTCAAACATCATGTAACAATGAGAGGAAAACAGCTATGACAGCGCCTACTCATATTCTACCATAGCACTTACTACTACTGTTCTCATATCAACTCTAAGCAATAACATGCGTTGTTATAAAAATCTTGTAAACGAGAGTAACATATAGGAATCATGATGTTATGCTCATAATATGTATTCTAACAATCATTAGATGCCAATTGTTCTCATATCAACTCTAACAATAACATGTGTGGTCATAAAAATCTAGGAAATGAGAGGAACATATAGCAATGATGTGGTTATAGACATGCTATGCATTCTAAATTTGTAACAAATGAACAGGCAATCGTATTCATAAGGTCAAGATGAGATGACATAGAACAATTACACGACAATAGCTTCCACCAGTATAGGCAGCCAATCTGTGCGTCGACCACGTAAACGATGCCATCATGCACTATAGCATCAGACAGTAATGTTGCCTCAACAGGATTGATGATGAGCCATAACCATGTATGGTGACCGGATTCCAGATAGACTAATCCCATGTTGAACAAGGCAATGAGCTTGTAATCCATGTAGTCTTATGATGGTGTGGACACTTCGCAGATTACAACTTTCTGCAAATAGAGGTCGAGCCAAAAGCTTGACGCGTCTCGTGCGTAGTAGGCAGGAGTGTCCGGCGGGCTGCGAGGGCTCGATGGCGGCGGTATCCAACGATGGAAGGGTGATCTCTCGCTGGGTGTAGATATCCACAAGACGCCACGGACTACCGGTGTGGTGGATGAGGACGATCCAGTTGACCTTCATGCCCGCCCAGTAGTGGCCGCGCATGAAGGACAGGTGGACGAGTAGTGGTAGCATGTCGAGGGGCACCACGACAACCTCCATAGGATCGTCAAGTTGGTGTCTGGGCCACCTGCGAGGATCGGGCATCAGCAAGCAGGGTGTCTTGAAAAGAGCCGGCCGGTTGCAGACGAGTAGATGGTACAAAGACACCAAGCATGCGGCCAGACGGACGGTGCTGAGTAGGTCCATACGACTACAGATCTGCTCCAAGAGAACATCATGGAGGGAATTCCAATCGCGGCTCTGTGTGTCAGTCGGTTCTGCCATTGGGGTTTTCGGTGCCTGCGAGCCAGCAGGGAAGTGGATTCGGGCGGGCGAGCGAAGAAGCTTCTCCTCGTGTGGCCGAGCAGTGAGCGAGGGGATATGGTACGCGCGAGCTACCAAGGAAGATGGCGCGGGCGGGCGAGCAGCGAACGGGGGTAAATGGTGTGCGGCCGACGATGGGAAGAGAGGAGGAAGAAGACGAGATGGCAGTACTGGGTAAGGCTGATTTAGTAACACCAACATGCTGGTTCATCTTATTAATTACATGTCCCATCTGCTGCAGCGTGTATTGCCACTTCACTGCGAAGACTAGTTGAATAGTTCTCTCTGACCGAGATGGGGAATAATGGATCGTGAGGATTTCCTTTCTACAGTATCCCTATGCCTCTACGCTCACTTCACTCATTTTGCTCCGTACCTAGTCACTTGTTGAAATCTGTAGAAAGACAAATACTCCGTATTTGGGAACAGAGGGAGTATCACCATATGGAGGGAACAGAGGAAGCTTGAAATATGAAAATGTCAATGGGAGGGAGTAATCCCTATGCATGCATGCAACATGCAATACTCACACGTACACATGGACGCACGCAACACTCACGCACCCATGCGGCACACAGCACACGACACAACACACACGCTCACGCTCAAGTGCTCAACCTACTCCCTACGTCCGTGAAAGACTGTACATTTAGACATTTACACATTGACCAGGGCATAATTAACGCCCAAAAGTAGCAGACTTATGTGTGCATGCGACCATTGAGATAAGAAGATTAAACGAAGGCCGTTGCATGCTATAATTAAGGATAGACATGTAGCCTATACCTACAGCACAAGTTGGTGCATTAGTCAATAAATATCGATTTAGATTAAAGGCTAAATGCATTGGAAGTGTAGATGTACATCATGTACTACACTCTTTGTTTTATAGCCGATGTACACTCTTTGTTGGAAGACCGAGGGAAGACACGTGCATGCACTCACATACACAGCCAGGGCGGTTCGCGCGCAAGGGTTGGACTCGTGTCGCGCCTGCGTAAAGTTTTGTTTAACTGATTTCTTTGCTTTGCCAACTGACAGGTGGGACCCAGAAACCAGGTGAAAATTTAACTAGTCAAGAAAGTGCCACGTCAACTATGTGGCCGGTCAGTAGGGTGCAATACGATGCTCTACGATGAGCTAGTGATCGTATAATCGCCGCAAAACTATATATAGTGACCGTAAAGAGCGTATTGTTACATACGTCGACCGCCAGTGTATTTTTCTCGTTTCAAATTAAGCCATATTAATCGAAAAGGACGCAGTATGGACTACTACTACTAGTACTAGTACTGCTGTGATGTGTCCCGTCAACTCGCCGAATGAGGAGAAGCTTGCTTACTACACCTCTCCCTCGCCCACGCGCGTGGTGGTTCGCAGGAGGAGGAGAGGGTTTTGACTACAGCACCCTCTCCCTCTCCCTCGCCCTCGCCCTCGCGGTGGACGTGCATTAGTTCAATCGGTGCCAGATTGCCAGAAGCATATTGTACTGTAGTATCATCATTGTTGTACCTTCCGAAGAGGCGAAGAGCCAAGTGCAAGGTTCACATGAGTACGAATTGTTGAACCTCCCGAAGAGGCAAAGAGCCAAGCGCAAGGTTTTATAGGAGTTGTCGTCCTAGTAGGAGTGTACTACAACTATAGCGAACGATGCTACTGTATGATGCCGCCACATCACGTATATCCAAAGCTGTGCCACCTTTTTTTCTCAAAGAGCATGTTGGAGCCCGTGCAACAACTACACAAGTTGGACGTACACATAACACATTTACTAGTAATAAATTCTAAATTACAAATGCCAGTATGCCACACAAGTTCATCCCCAATTCATGTGATAAATTTGTGCATGACTAGTCTACATATATTCACATCGCTACCGTTCACAATTACCATACTCCACTTACACGTTATAGATGGGCTACATGTCCTCCTCCAGGTTCCAGTCCCAGGTGTTCTTCATGGATGGCACGATCCATAGCGGTGGGCAACAGGAATCATTGTCGTAGCTTTCTAGTCCGGTTCCACACGATGGAGACTCATCCAAGCTGAAGCAGCATAAATCAGGGATAGCGTGTCCCAGCATGTCGTTCATCCGGCGGTGCGCACTGAAGACACAACCATGCTTCATGAACGATAGGCCTTCTGTGTCGTGCATGGAAGGTGGAATCCACTTCACAATGGGGTGGATGTCCCCGATGAAAAGCGAGTACTCTCCAAGAGTGTTCCTCGGCACCCACGTAGCATCATGGGGGTCGAACTCGGCGCCGTTCATCTGGTACACGTGGCATCCCAGATCTGGACACATGGTGACGTACATAGTCAAGGTCCATGCATAATAATGTTGTGATCAAATATGGCGGTCAGTAATACTGTGCGGCAAATAGTACTACTCCGGTATAGAGGAAGTAAAATAATCGGCTTATTATATATAGCCACTCTTGGCTACGTGGATGAGATAGTAAGACATGGAAAAACAAAAATGGTGGCAGCTAGTGGGTTCAAGTCTTCAAGGGCCTAGCTAGCTATACACGTCCTCCAAGGTAAAAAGTACTCCTACTAGTACTATAAAGTATACTACTAGTACAACAATGAAAGAGAAGGCGAGAGGGTTAAAAATGGAATACATGGGTAGATGGTGACGGTCCGATCGTGGTAGATTGTGTGACCATGTTGCACATCAGTGGTACCATGGGTAACGACTGCTAAGATAGTTGATCCAAATATGCCAAAGTCAGCTACAAGGTTCCAGGTTAGACCGAATCGCAGATGCAAATGCACATCCAGGATCGGCGATCTTATTTTGATCGGGGGATGACTGGTCCTTGCAAAATAATGGAGTACCGTTAGGGATGCAAATGGTGGTTTGTGCATTCCGTTTGTAATCTCCCGTATCGTAGGATGGCAACCAGAAAAAACAAGTCCCCTGGCTTGTCACCGCGAAGATGCGGCCTAGATAGCGCACGGCGTCTTTGAACGTGTAGGGGTACAAATCTGCCACCGCCAACATGCGCCAGCCTCTGCCGTTACTGCCTCTTGCATTGATGGCAATCCTTATGTCGAACACCAGGATGAGATAGTAATCGTCGTAGCCGCGTCGCTTTGTCGGCGGGTCCGCAATTGCTATCTTCTTCAATCTCATGTAGGCATCATCATATGTATTCAAGCCCAGCCAGTCCGGAAGGCCGATCCCAATGGTAGAGAAGGGGTCTGCCGGAACGGCCGCACTGTTGTGGATGTTGTGCAAAATGATGGTTGTATCCGGCCGGAGGTATGCAAGCCAATCTTCGTTGGCACCGACCCAGACCTATATATAAGATGGTGGGCGGCAGACAAATTACGGGATGGAAATGGAATAACTAAGTACTACATGATCAAACTCCATTACTGACCTGCTCATCGGACAAAATCCGACTACCTCTCAACATCGGCAACTCTAGCGGAGTCAACGTGCAACCATGGCCAGGGAGCGGTGGACTGTTCGAAGGATTGTCCCATAGAAGAACCTTCTCCTCGAGGACACGTGGAAGACCAACAAGCACGGCCTTTTCCCAAGCCTATTTAAGCAGCATCTTGAAAAAGTTGGTGCAGGAAGCACCGAGTCTTGCGGCGGTGAGGACGTCGGAGCGGCGTGCGATTTCTCCCACAGGATCGTCGTCCAAGGTCTCCCAGCCCCGACGAGGAGGAGAACCGCCTGGCGAATCCATGGGACCAGCGATGAACTGCCTTCTCTTCAGGGGGAGGGGAACTGGCGAGGAGGAGATAAGAGCATAGTAACCGCAGGGCCTCGTCCCTTCCAACTGTAAATCGTTCCTCAGCGAAGGGGTGAGGCTATTATTTACTACTAGTACTCCCTTCGATTCTTTTTACTTTGCGCATAAGAGCAGACCCGGATACCAAGGCAGGGGCTCGCTGCATGCTTTCTGGATGGAAATACCCCTGGCGCATGGATGGGAGGAGCTAGCAGCTATCAATGCCCCATGTAGCCCATCGGCTGTCCGCCCGCGTTCTCCTCTCTCTGCATGCTGCATGGATGTCTCCCTCTCTCTCACATGACTGCATGCGGTGGCGCTGGCCTATGAGAAGCTTGTGTGGAGATAGAAATCTTCTCTCCAGAAGAGATTTTTTTGAAAGAAAGGGATTATGGAACGCTATGGGATTGCATTATACTGTAAATAATAGCACTAGCAAGAAATTTTTGGCACTAGGTAGTAGTTTTTGGCGTGGATTAAGAAATTTTGGGTATGTTTTGCCATTTTTTCTACATGCCAACTAGTGTCAAAAAACGTCTTACATTATGTGACGGAGGAGTACGTACTCGTACTGTAGCAGTACTAGTACTACTTTTCTCAACTAGTAGTGCGATGTACTGTACTTCTAGTCTAGTCTAGTCTAGTGCACTAGTTTTGAACTCTTGAATCTCAGGGCCAAGGAGCTACAGTTCAAAGTGGAGGGTACTACTGTTCTCTAGAACCATCGCTGTACTATCAATGCAGGGGAAGTACACCTGCGTAGTGGCCTAGTGGGTACTCTCGGTGCTCTATTCAGCCGCTCCTCTCACGTAGCTGGCCTACTCAGCCACTCCTCTCACGCACACACTAGCAGCCTGTTTATCAGCGACGATTACTATGGGGGAAGAACATTTGAGTTATTTGATACAGTGAGACTAGGCTTTTCGCTTCCATTTGTGGAGGTGTAATGGATCTCGTCGAACTTTGATAGTAGTTCCTTCTTTATGAATGAGATGAAGCAAAGCTTTTGCCTCCATTTCAAAAAAAACACGTCAAGAGGAATTTCTTTTATAGTAGAGCCGATAATGGAGCGAAGTCCATGCGTGCAATGCCACAGGCTACAAACTAGTAGTAGAGAACTTTACGTAAAGAGCCATATTGCACAGTTCCCAATGCCCCGCCAGGCTTTTCCAGCTCCTTGGGCTTAATTGGGAGGCGCTAGTTTAAATATGCTACTAGCTGATGAGGAAGCTGGGAAGGAAAACCTGTTCACGTGGCTAGGCTTTCCAGTGCACCCAGATTGTGGGGCCGCACGTCCGTTTGAGTTCAAAACTCAAACTACCCATGTAAAATATTGGCTCGCAGCGAAAAGTAGTAGTACTATTTTTTTAAAAGGCCGCCATGCGTTCGGCTGGGATCGAACCCACAAAACATGGTATACACTCCCGCGACCACTAGTAGTACTCGTTGGAGTGCAATGCAACCTAGAATCGCCTTTTGTCGCTAGTAGTGCGTACATTGTTCCTTACAAGAAACCCGTGAAATGCCAAGAAACTACTACCACTTGCATACGTGGCAGACTTAAGATAAGACTACATTATCAACCATTGTACATGCTCTTACCAAACAACTTCCTCGAGTGACCTCCTACCTCCGGCCCGTCCACCTAGTCATCCTCGGCCATGGGACGCAGCTACCGCCGCCGGCAGAAGGCGAGGTCAAAACTGCCGGCGGTGCGGAGCCCATGTCGCGGCAGCCCGGATGCCAGCTCCGTCCAGCGCTCGCGGCCGCTAGCTAGCCAAGATAGCTCCGTCCAACTGCTTGTCTGCAAGGTTTGCTAGCTAGATTGGCACGGCAGCACGGCGGCTTGCTCGCGCGGGCCGCGCTAAGGCTAGCCATCTGGCTCGAGCGAAGGCCAGCGTGGCGGCTTGCTCGCTCGTGAGTCACGCTTGGGCCATCCTGCCAACCCGTGCGGAGGCCAGCGCGGCGCCCGGCCTGTCCGCCGGAGCGGCGGCCAACTCGCTCATCACCGGCGCCACCGACGAACACGCATCAGTGTTGTTTGAAGTAATGTTCAGGAAAAATAATGATTTGAGGGGGAATAACAGGTCAGATGTGGGTCCCTCATGTCAATGGTCAAACAAAATGTGTTGGTTTAATCTGCCTTGTCAGCACGGATGTGTGGGCCAACCCTGTCATAAATGGGTTTAAACGAACGTAATCGTAGGAGTACTAGTTAGTTTTTGGCGTGGATTAAGAAATTTTGGGTATGTTTTTGCTTTTTTTGTACAATAGATTCTTCCAAGGGCTCGCCGAAAGTGGTAGTTTTTTGTTAAATACTCTACATATTGTAAGTAGGAGTGAAAGTTAAGCTTTGGAAGCCAATAATCAAGGCTAGTTACATAGTGCATATGTGTACATGATTGAAAGTAAATATCAACCATGAGTGACTAATATCTTGATGGAAAACTCGAAACTATGGAATGCTAGGAAAAAATACATGGTTGGAAATACTAGCAATGTTCATGTCCGTTGCAACGAATCATAATTAGAATAATACTTATTCAGAAACTTGGTACAAAACACTCTAATTTTGATATACATATGTCACTAGAGATATATTATGTTACAATTAGAATATATTCCTTGGGCTGTTTTGGTGAGGTCAGGGAGGGATGTGGTTGGTTTTAAGATACTAATTATGGGTTTTCTGCAAATTGGTAGACAAGTGGGATGTTGGTGAGAAAAGGCAACAACTTACCTCACAATCGTTAGATGTAGATCTAATGGTCAAAAACGACGGATGGCAGACACACCAGCATCACCAACTTAGTCTTGTGTAGGAGTACTAGCAAGATCCGTGCATTGCACGGAACATCAAGATGCATTTTTTTTATAAAACACTTGTTGTGATTGACCCGTGCGGGAGTAATCCCATGTGTAAAAACTAATGATATCTCGAGAAATATGAGATATGGTGAAGAGGAGTGGGGTGTGGTGGTGGTTGGTGGTCGGACTGAGCGGAGGCATGGGAATTGACGACACCGGCAGCGGCCACCAGGCCAGTTTGTTCCAGAGGCTTCCTTTCTTAATTGCTCAACAATGAGGTTTGTTGGAGATAAGGATGAACAAGGGAAGGCCTTGTCTGCAAATGTGGAGAGGGGTGCGGGTATCTTTTAGTTTAATTTCCATCCGTCTGATATAGATCGGACGGTCTATATTGCAAGATGGCACACGTACCATCATCACCAACTCGGTTTTTTACAAGAGAAGAAATATAAGTATGGAGATACAAACGTATTATCGATACTTGCTTCCGTAAACTAGCATCTACATTCTATTCAACGCCTTGGCATGTGGGGCCTTAGCACAATGACTTATCGACTGTGTAAAACAAAGATTTTCCCGTCGCCGACAAGGAGGGGGTGACGACGGCGCGCTTTTTGGCTTGCTCTAGTCCTAGTAGTCATACTAGGTGGTCTAAGCACGTGTAGATTTATTATTTTTCACGTCTCGTGTTCTCCGTACTACCACGACTATTGATGAATAGACGGTAAGTTATTCACGAGGAAACCCTTGTTGAGCGTGTTTGCGAGAGAGAGAGAGAGAGAGATAGTGTGCGTGTGTGATATGTTAGAGACTGAGGCAATGATAACAGATTCTTTGTGTCTATGTGTGTGGAGGATAGAAAGAGAAATGTACAAGGGGCTTTGTGTTATGTAACGTGGAGACACATATACATAATTAGAGAGTGAGTGTGTGAGATACACATGCGGACATGAGGAGAGATGAGGATCCAGATAAATGGGTGTTTGTGCGTGTCTGTGTGTGTTTGTGCACGCGTTTGTGTGTGAGAGGGAGAGAGTGTATGTGGAGTAGAGAGACCATTTATGATGTAAACCTAGTATAAGGGAAGGGGGAATGGTGTGACATGTGTAGTAGCGAGATAGCACGGGTGCGGGCGGGGGGAGCAGACTACCTGAAAGAGACATCGCGTGTGTGTGTGGGAGAGGGGTGTGAGAGCGAGAGAAAGAGAGAGCTAGCAACGGAGAGAGAGAGGGGGGGAAGAGAGGGAGCAAGAGGGGTCGTTTGTGTCCATAAATGGCATATAGATAGGGAGACAATGTTGATGTTGTCCGAAATTGGCGTATGAACGGAGACACAAGGGAAGCGAGTCATCGTGTGTGTGATAGGGACTTCACGAGAGATCTAGAATAGATGGTGTAGAGAACAATGTGCGAAATCGAGAACGATTATACATTAGGGAGCAATGCAAAGAGTCACGACATATAGTATACAGGGAAGGAGCTGGGGCGGGTCCGCATGTGGGAGAGATAGGAAGAGGAGAGTGGTGCACAAGGAGACAGAGTGTGCTTGTTTGCAGTGGGGGTGGTGTGTGAGGTGAGTGCGCGAGAACCACATAACTAGGGAGATAGACATTTGGGGGCGATTTTTTCTGTGTATGGGAAATATACACTCTACATAGTGCGTGTGCTTGGGTAAGAGAGATAGAGGGAGACCTAGAGAGTGAGGGAAGAGATGTGTGCATGCCCGAGAGACAAAGTGATAGAGACCTATGTTGGGGTCCGGACTTTACAAGAGAGAGGGGTGTTAATGTGCTCGTGTGTTGGTGTTTGGGGTAGAGAACGACTTCTCTATGTGTGTGTGGTGGTGGGGGGGGGGTTGACTTCAGATAAAGAGTGAGGTGTCTATATTTGAGGGACTTTAGCGTAATTGAGATATTGTGCACTCATGGTTGATCAATTTGTTTCACAGTTTGTACTATGAGATAACGATACTTATAAACATGCATGATATACCTTGATGTACCAAAATTACAAACCTAAGATTGGAATTTTGGAATTCGACTCCATCATTAGCTTTTGTAATTCATTTATACGGAGGTACATTTTTTAAGCCGGGATTTTGTGATTTCAAATTCATATATCAAACCTAGAGATATACACATACGGGTATGTCCAAACTTTATAATCATCCACTTTATACATACACATACACATTTTTGCTTTTGTCATCATATTTAGGATAAACACATTTGGAATTTAATTTGAATTGGACCGTATGATGCATTTGCTTGTAGTAGCTCAATGATCCATATTTGAATTGAATGGACAATCTAATTTTTGAGTTGGAGACATTGATTTTCAAAACTTGAACATTTTTTTGCGTGCCAAACAAACAAATTGTCGGCCATGATATCATAGTCGGCCATACGAGAGCAGAATACTTATAATTTTAGGCGCCAAAAGCTTTCAAACTTCCCGCGCCCAAAAGTTTAGCCCTGCGATATTCCTGTTTTACCCCTGCCACATGAACGGAAAAGGGCTGCTTTGGTAACTCCATTGTTTTCCCTTCTTTGCCCCCTCCCCGACCCGCCCCCAACCACGGCAAGCTGCCGAATCTAGTCCTCCGCCTCAGCGGTGGACCTCACACCCCGCCGGATCTACCTTCCGCACCTTGGAACCCCCAACTGCCAACTCACCACTTCACCAGAGCCGCTTCAGCGACTGGCTTGTCCACCACTCTAGATCTCCTTGACTGCCATCATGGTCCACCGCACCGGATCTGCTTAACCGGCACCCTCATCCACCACAGCATAGGCCCTTAATTGACTCCCTCGTCCGCCCCTTCGCTGGCCCTTCATACAAGCCCTCGTCCGCCGCAACAGATCTGCCTCACCGAAAGCACTGTACGACGCGCCCGCCGAAGCCTTCATCCACTGCACCGGACCCGCTCCACGGACGCCATATTCAACTCCACCGGCCCTGCTTTATCGACTCCGCAGCCTCATTAGGTTATTTCGATTTGTACTCCTTCGGTGTTTCTCTTTATCGTGCAACTGTTCACTTACCACAGATGAGCTTTCTTGTATGTCGACAGGCGCCGCAACCGTAGCACCGGAGCCGCTTCAGCGACAGCAACAGCCGACCCAAACTCAACCGCAACACGAGCACCATCGACGATCCTTAGCTATCAAGTATAACAATGATACCCATACGCCGCCGAGAATCAGGTACTATTATTCAACGGCCAGCGCCTATGTTCACTTTTCTAGCATAAGCACCGCACCTTTGAATTTCTTCAGGGCATCATTCAGTTTTTCATGAGACGCGTTATTCTGCTTGCACCTGTAGGGCCATACTTCTGGCAGTGAACATGTTACATGTGCTAAATTACATACCAGTGCACATATAGTTAATATGCTTTAGTTTTGTTCTGATGCCACCTGTTGGTTCCATCAGACTGCTTAATGTTCTCTATGCTTAATTACACATCAACAAACTTGCATGTGGTTCCGCTGCTTTTTGTTCGTTTTACCCTACATTTTCTGATGCTAGCTATTACATCACTGCTCCGAGCCTCTGTTCATTACTTGTTTGTGTGTTCTTGATCTTCCCAAGTTACATGACTAATTTGATGCTTCTATTAATTATGGAGCTGCCAACCCCGTCAAGCAAAATATTTGTTCTTTTGGGGCTGGCACCTCGAACAAGCATAAAAATAGAGGGAAGCAGATATATTGTCGTGTATGCACACACCTTCTTTCATTAGTTAAGATGAACCATTGATGATCAATTCGGACCAGTGCATGCGATTAAAATTAATTTTACCTAAATAGATGGTGCAGAATAAACTACAACAACTAGATTTGCAACCACGGGATGCTGACGATATCTTCGAAGAACATTGCAACAGCAGCTAGGCTTCACAGCAAAATATGGTAAGCCAGTGTGTTTTAGTACATGTGAAATGTAATGCGAGTGGGCTGCTTTCTTGGCTTGTGCCCTCAACGTGTAATCCTACCGAATTACAAATAGTTCGGTTGTCTGCTTTGCTGTATTGCTTGATTCGAATGCTTATTTGTTGTTACGCTATACCTGAGTTGGCCAATATGTCAGCAGTGCCTCCTGTACTATCGTAAAGAAATGCATGCCTATTTCATTTGAGTCCTTAACTTTTCCTCTCAACTTCATCACAAGACCGTCTTTGTAGTTTATATGAGGCCACACTGTTAAGTGCTTTCTCAGATTATTTCAACTGCTTAGATGCCTTGGCAACTTAAATATAGCGGTTGTACACTCCCTTTCAACTAGGGATGTCAACTGGGTCCCGTTTAATCCCGATTAAAGTCCACTAGTGGTATGATAGTTCAAAAGAGTTTTTGTTTTTTGAGGAAGATGAACTAGGGAGGTAGCAAAAACTAACTAGATGGGACTGGCGGATGTCATTTATTTGCCACTTACATCCCTAGTTTCATCTTACCATTTTAATTTCTTTTCGGCTGATGCTACTTCGAACCAATTAAAAAATAGTTTGCCATGCTCGGCAATAATTCGTCCGTCGTTTACCATGTAAGCTTACCGCCTGGATCATACGATAACTATCTCTTACTGATGTCCGGTGGAAACCTTTCAGGATGCCGTTCACACTAGGACACAATGTACAACCCCAGAATCTATTTGTGGAAGTAGTGCGCCATCCATGTTACCAGATGGCAGCAGTTCAGAGGCAACACCACCGGAGAGCAGTCTGAGCACAGATATTATAGTGCTTGAGGCTCTACTAGAGGCAGAAAGAGATGGTGTGGCTTCCATGAATGAGGTAATCTTTATCTTGAGGCTGGAAATTACGGAATTAGCGGCACGCATTATGCAAGCAACCAAAGAATTGGAGGAAGTAAGAATGTTGCATTTGAAGACGGAGGAGGTCCTGCTGTTTCTGCTATTGGAAGCCCAAGGTAATCCCGGTTCTTCTTTACATACCAGTTCAAATTGTCATTAGATTATTGTACTTGCATGTTGTGTCATGTCTCTGAATGGATTATGTTGCGAGACCCCCTATGTTGTCCATGTGTTGTAATGATCCGAATTTTTTAGGCGAGGTAATCCTCAGTACTTGTATGATTGACATAAGGTGAACTGTTTTTCATGTGAGCATATTGTATTGGATGAAATAACTGTTTGACTCAGAGTGTATCCAACCTACTGAATTCGAAGATCACGGCATTTCTAAATCATAATCATATATAAAGGTGGAATAAATCTTTGTTGTGGTTTTGAAGAAATAAATAACAAAACGTATAATTATCTGTGGATATTCATAATTGAATACAAATTGGATTTGAATTTAGTTTGCCAGGTCCCAGGGCAAACGTGAATGCTAATTCTCCCAAGTTTTGAACGAAGCGGCTAAACACCCACTATAATTTGTGGCTGCCCGAAGCAAGTGTTTGCGATATGGAAATTACTGTCTACCCCTGACAGTTGACATCCTTATCGACCGGATTTACACTGCTGTCGATAGGGGTAGACTAGTAACTTCAATCAGACGTGACATGATGGGCTCTGAGCCCATTCAGACACGGTGGACGCCAAACGTGGGCGGCAAAACAAATTTGATTCAAGCTCGTCCGAAAGACATGTGTCTCTTCCTCCATTTCCCCATTCATACACGGTGGGCGGTAAAACAAACTCTCCTCCTCCGAAATCGATGTAGGCTAATATTTTAAATATGGGCAGATGTGTAACTTCCATCAGACGTGACACAACCGCCCTACCTATCAGCCCCGTTCATACACCATGGGCGCCAACCGTGGGCGGAAAATCACCCTCTCCTCGCCCGAAATAGTTACCGGCAAATATTTGGGAGATGCAAGATTACCGTCCTATCCCCAACCGACGCGATGTCCGGAATTTTAAAATGGGGATAATTTTGTAACTTTCCCCCATTTCAGAGAAGCGCATCCCAAAGTTTGAGATTCCCCCCTCCCCTCCATTTCCCCATTCATACACCGTCGGCAACACGACAACCTCCGCACTACGGCCAGCCTCCTCCGTCCGCCACCCCATCCTCCACCTTGCCGGAGCAACTACCCCTACCCCGTCGTCCACTGCAAGAGATGGACGTCTCTCATCCATGGCGCTGGACCATGATGCTTTCATCGCCTCCTCTCGCTTCATCGGCGCCGTCGTCCACCTTGTCGTTGCCGCTCCTACGACCGCCTCATCCACGGCAACATGATATATCCCCCGACCCGGCCGTCTGCCGTCTAAAGTCTTCTTCCCCGCCGCCGACAGCCATCGCACCTACAGCACCCTCAACGTATCAGCATGGGCCTACACGGCGTCGCAAGAGAGGTGGTACTCTTCCATATGTGCTTAAGTTATTGATCTCACCCAGAAAATAGATCGTAATTTGTTTACTGTACTTTTCTTGTCCGTACCAAATCGTAGTGGCTAGTTGAAAGCAAACATTGGTTGCAAAGTAGCTTTGTCTGGTTTGTACCTTCAAATCCGCCATGGCATGGGCACTATACTCGTAAAGCTTATGGTTTCCCCCCTTTATATTCACTACCATCATCGTAGGTGCTTCGTGTCGTGCTAGCACTGCTCCTCAAGACCTCAACCCAAAGCTTACGTGTTGAAATACGAATCTGATATGATGCTCGTATCACTAAAACAGAGAACGTTTAATTGGTCACCTAATGTTCCTATATTCGTTTCGAAAAGCATGTGCGCCACCCACTGGTCCAGCTAGTTCCACTTTCCTGATTTTTCTCTTGATGCTTTGGGTTTTCCCCTTTTATCTACTCTACTATGATCTGCGTAGGTGCTTTCTGTCGTACTAGCATTAATCCACCCTTCAAGCTAAACAACACAACACTCAGAATTCGAAAGCTTAGTTGTTCAAATATGATTGTGATATGATACTGGTATTAGTTAACCGACACATTTAATTGGTTAGCTAAAGGTCCCACTTGAGTTTCCAAATGCATGTCATGACATATAGAGAGACAGCATAATTGCATTTCCTTGTCACTTGTTGACCGTACTTTCTTGTCCATACCAAATCTTAGTTGTTATTTCAAAGCAAACATTGGTTGCTAACTACCCTTTGCGTGGTTTGCAGCTTCAGATCTGCCATCCCACTGCCACGGTCAACATTGTACTCATCACGCTTATGTTTTCCCCATTTTATGATGACCACAATCAGCCTACGTGGTTCGTGTCGTAATAGCACTGCTCCACCCATCGAGCTAAACAAGCTTAGTTGTACAAATTCATATCTAATATTAGTAAAACTGAGAGATGTTTAATTGGTTAGCTAAATGTTCCTACTTTAGTTTCGAAATGCATGTGAGCCACATATGGAGAGACCAGAAAGAATAGTATTTCTCTGTGCGCTCTGGTTCATCATGGGTGGCCAACCGACATTGTATTGAAAGACTTGTAATATCTTCAATCTGCTTGCTCTTCTTCTCTCTTTAAGATGATACTCTTCTCTTGCGGTTGACTGGTCAGGTGGAGTTGTTCTCCCTTAGTATATTTTGAATCTGTCAGGTCAGGTCGACTTGTTCTTCTTTACTATATGTTGAAGCTATCATCTGCAAAGTGTCATCACTTCTAGAGCTCTCATATTTTGAGTAGTAGGCCACATTATATTAATGCACACAACAAATTACAGCATGCATGGCATCTTTTAAAAGAATTGCAGAGATAGCACAAAGGGGTTTATAGGGAGGCAGTATTGGATTAGAATCACTTCTGCATTACAAAGAAAATCTCACTTGTTTTTATGTTTTCATGCATGTCAGATATTGAACATTATCAAACTGAATATGAGAATGGGCGCACAAGAGGAATATTGCGGAACGATCCATTGGCTAACAAACTTGGCATGGTGGAGGATGGCCTATCTTATTCACCCATCAAGGTGCTTGCTCTAACTTTGCAAAGTTGTATTGGTCGCACATATTTTGCATCTGACCTCTTGCATTACTTCTACTTTGTTACACCATCTGCTTAGTTTAAGCATCATATATGAGTATATGACATACCTATCCATTTTCTGTACCTATTCCATGTGTCGTCACACTATGTTTTTCCAGTAAAATGTTGTTCTTTCGTAATAGATGTCCAAAAGGAAGAGGGTGAGTGCAGATCGTCAAGGAGTACAAACTAGGTATTTGGAAAAGGTAGTGATACATGTTAAATCAGATAGATTAGCAGCCACAGAAAACACAGTCCCTACTGTACCACACTTTACCCCTACTCCAGTGGCCAAACCCCTATTAGAACTACTGGGAGCCCAGCGTCAGGTACTGTCTATGATATCAATTCAAAATTTGAACTCCTAAATTTCTGCTTGTGCCTTACCTTCTCTCTTGTAGGAAAACTAATTTTAGATGAATCTCCTTGCTCAAAGGATCATACGATCTCAAAACAATAATGGGCTTTGCATTGCTCTCATCAGTACCACTCTCCCTTTTGCCTTGTAAGGCTGTACTTAATTAATTGCTATTTGATTATGTATCATCAGTCTGCACCTGAGCTTCATTATCCTTTGTTTCTTCCAACATTATTTGATCTATATTTACTCTTTGCAAAATGTAGAATAATGGCAACGCTTATAAAGAATTTTCTTTGGGGAATTTATTGAATTGTCCTTCCATCAACATGGAGAAGGGCTTGGTCCAGCCCGTGTTAACATGTAATGTAAGTTCATCCTTCTCAAGCCTTCAAACTTTGTTCTAGTATAGATTTGGATAGACATCATTTCCTCCACTTCTGTTTGCTTTGCTGTTTACATCTGATTGGATGTTTGCAACAACTACCAGTTTCAAATTGTAGTTGTAAAAACATGTTCCTTATGCAGAACAGATCCATTTATTTTCTTATATAATTGTGAAACCTGTTAGGTGTCTCTTTGTTTCTCTTTCAGACTCGTATCTCTTACGCCAGGCAGAACTTTAGGGAAGATAGTGAGCCAAACCATCTTGAGGACAATGAGATGACCCCAAGGTCCTGTCTTGATGAAGACAGTGAGTTGAAGCTACTCACTAGCAGGTGTGAGACAACCTCTATGCAGTCGCTGCCTCAATCAGTTCGACTTCTTCAATCTCAACTTAAAGCGAAAAGGCTTGCTTCAGGCCAGCTACGACTTGAAGTCAAAGATGCAATGAAGATGTCAAAGGACTGCCGTGCGCACCATCATGCCTTAAATCTAGTGTTGATGCATCTATCGTTGACACAACTGAGGTCTACTCAGCTTCTTCAGCTGTTTGGGGGCCCCGACCTGGCCAGGCCTAGTGCCTTCTAAAGTGCTCTCAGTTTTGTATATTCTTTTGTCAGTGCGTTTATTTGCACTGGTGGCGAACTTTGATGCCCAGTGGATGTAATATGTGTGATAGCCGTGATAGCCTAGTGTAAGTTGCTTGCTTATTTATTTCCTTGTTGTCTTGTTTATTTGTTTGCTAGTGGCTGCAATAACCTATTTTTTTAAAACTAGGCCACAATAACCATGGGCTAATATTTACTGTAGTGACACTGGGCCTCCTACGGGCCGTAGAAACAGTGGGCCTTCTACGAACCATAGAAACAGTGGGCCTTCTACGGGCCGTAGAAACAATGGGCCTTCTACGGGCCGTAGAAACAATGGGCCTTCTATGGGCCGTAGAAACAATGGGCCTTCTATGGGCCGTAGAAACGATGGGCCTTCTATGGTCCGTATCATCAATGGGCCTTATACGGGCAGTATGATCGATTGGCCAAACATGGGCCAATAACAGGCCGCATTATGGCCGTAAACGGGCTAGAGTTGGAATCGTCCGTTCATGGGCTGACCATAACGGGCCATCGTTAATAGGCCGTATTTGATGACACTATGAAAACGGCCCAATGTATTAACAGACCACAAACGTGCCGACTATAACCACGGGCTGAATTTGGCCCACAAGCAGAAAATGACAGTAACGGGCTGTAAGTAAACGAATGCTGGAAATGAGCCCAAGAATAAATGGGCTCTGAGAAGGCCGAAAGATAACATGGGCTGGAAACGGCCCAACGGAATAACGGGCCATTAATGGGTATAAAGTGATACACTTTGCATTACGGGCCAGTTTCACCACGGGCCGTTAATGGGTGTAAAGTGATACACTGTTCATTACGGGCCAGTTTCACCACGGGCCGTTAATAGGCCAAGAGTTACATAGGGCCTCATATGGGCCGAAAGACGTCATGGGCCATACATGGGCCAGAAGTGAAAACGGGCTGGAATCATATTTGGTGGCCCAGATGACGCTACTGGACCTAATTCGGATAGGGCATAACGGGCCTTGGGTTAGCGGGCTGTAAATGGGCTATATGCGAACAGGCCGTTAATAGGCTTTACATGGGCCGGCCCGCCACCTTTTGACCAAGTCAAACAGGCCGGCCTTTTAACAGGAATGGGCCTCTGTTGGGCCGTGCCACGTGTCGACGTATCATAGGCGCCTTCTGTCCAATGAGTGGATGACATATGTCCCAACGATGAGCCGACACGTGTTTCCTCCAGCTAATGATGATTTTACACGTGGAAAATCCCCATTGGTCGGGGCTATTAACGGGTTATCGGATCCAAAACCCGACCCGATAGCTTAACGGCGTTCCGTTACGGTGGATGCCACGTGTCGGTCACCCTTGACGAAAGCACTTCTGTGACGCGTGATTTATCGTCGTGGAAGTGGACACTTCCGTGATGATAATTTTTGTAATGTCATGGAACACTTCTACGACAGCACATGTATGACTATCTTGATTCTGTCATAAATTTGTCATGGATGTACATGCATGACAAAAAACACGACCTACTATGACAAACACGTATGATCACGGAAGTGTATTTTTTTGTAGTGCTGGCGGGTGTCAGTTTCTCCAACTTTAGTTGAACCAAGTGTGGCTACGCCCGGTCCTTGCGAAGGTTAAAACAACACCAACTTGACAAACTATCATTGTGGTTTTGATGCGTTGGTAAGAATGGTTCTTGCTAAGCCCGTAGCAGCCACGTAAAACTTGCAACAACAAAGTAGAGGACGTCTAACTTGTTTTTGCAGGGCATGTTGTGATGTGATATGATCAAAGCATGATACTAAATTTTATTGGATGAGATGATCATGTTTTGTAACCGAGTTATCGGCAACTGGCAGGAGCCATATGGTTGTCGCTTTATTGTATGCAATGCAATCGCCCTGTAATGCTTTACTTTATCACTAAGCGGTAGCGATAGTCGTAGAAGCATAAGATTGGCGAGACGACAATGATGCTACGATGGAGATCAAGGTGTCGCGCCGGTGATGATGGTGATCATGACGGTGCTTCAGAGATGGAGATCACAAGCACAAGATGATGATGGCCATATCATATCACTTATATTGATTGCACGTGATGTTTATCTTTTATGCATCTTATCTTGCTTCAAGATAAGATGATCTCTCACTAAACTTCAAGATAAAAGTGTTCTCCCTGAGTATGCACTGTTCCAAAGTTCGTCGTTCCCAGACACCACGTGATGATCGGGTGTGATAAGCTCTACGCCCATCTACAACGGGTGCAAGCCAGTTTTGCACACGCATAATACTCAGGTTAAACTTGACGAGCCTAGCATATGCAGATATGGCCTTGGAACACTGACATCGAAAGGTCGAGCGTGAATCATATAGTAGATATGATCAGCATAGTGATGTTCACCATTGAAAACTACTCCATTTCACATGATGATCGGTTATGGTTTAGTTGATTTGGATCACGTGATCACTTAAAAGATTAGAGGGATGTCTTTCTAAGTGGGAGTTCTTAAGTAATATGATTAATTGAACTTAAATTTATCATGAACTTAGTACCTGATAGTATCTTGCTTGTCTATGTTTGATTGTAGATAGATGGCCCGTGCTGTTGTTCCATTGAATTTTAATGCGTACCTTTAGAAAGCAAAGTTGAAAGATGATGGTAGCAATTACACGGACTGGGTCCGTAACTTGAGGATTATCCTCATTGCTGCTCAGAAGAATTACGTCCTGGAAGCACCGCTGAGTGCCAGGCCTGCTACTGATGCAACTGCAGACGTTAAGAACGCCTGGCAGAGCAAAGCTGATGACTACTCGATAGTTCGGTGTGCCATACTTTATGGCTTAGAACCGGGACTTCAACGACGTTTTGAACGTCATGGAGCATATGAGATGTTCCAGGAGTTGAAGTTAATATTTCAAGAAAATGCCCGGACTGAGAGATATGAAGTCTCCAATAAGTTCTACAGTTGCAAGATGGAGGAGAATAGTTCTGTCAGTGAACATATATTCAGAATGTCTGGGTTCCACAATCACTTAACTTAGCTGGGAGTTAATCTTCCGGTTGATAGTGTCATTGACAGAGTTCTACAATCACTGCCACCAAGCTACAAGAGCTTCATGATGAACTATAATATGCAAGGGATGAATAAATCAATTCCCGAGCTCTTCGCAATGCTAAAGGCAGCGGAGGTAGAAATCAAGAAGGAGCATCAAGTGTTGATGGTCAATAAGACCACTAGTTTCAAGAAAAAGGGAAGAAGAAGGGGAACTTCAAAAAGAACAGCAAGCAAGTTGCTGATCAGGAGAAGAAACCCAAGTCTGGACCTAAGCCTGAAACTGAGTGCTTCTACTGCAAGCAGACTGGTCACTGGAAGCGGAATTGCCCCAAGTATTTGGCGGATAATAAGGATGACAAGGTGAACAAAGGTATATGTGATATACATGTTATTGATATGTACCTTACTAGAGCTCGTAGTAGCACCTGGGTATTTGATACTAGTTCTGTTGCTAATATTTGCAACTCGAAACAGGGACTATGGATTAAGCGAACATTGGCAAAGGATGAGGTGACAATGCGCGTGGGAAATGGTTCCAAAGTCGATGTGATCGCGGTCGGCACGCTACCTCTACATCTACCTTCGGGATTAGTATTAGACCTAAATAATTGTTATTTGGTGCCAGCGTTGAGCATGAACATTATATCTGGATCTTGTTTGATGTGAGACGGTTATTCATTTAAATCAGAGAATAATGGTTGTTCTATTTATATGAGTAATATCTTTTATGGTCATGCACCCTTGAAGAGTGGTCTATTTTTTATGAATCTCGATAGTAGTGATACACATATTCATAATGTTGAAGCCAAAAGATGCAGAGTTGATAATGATAGCGCAACTTATTTGTGGCAATGTCGTTTAGGTCATATCGGTATAAAGCGCATGAAGAAACTCCATACTGATGGACTTTTGGAACCACTTGATTATGAATCACTTGGTACTTGCGAACCGTGCCTCATGGGCAAGATGACTAAAACACCGTTCTCCGGAACTATGGAGAGAGCAACAGATTTATTGGAAATCACACATACGGCTGTATGTGGTCTGATGAATGTTGAGGCTCGTGGTGGATATTGTTATTTTCTCACCTTCTGTAGCGACCCGACCCGAATGGATCAAGTGTATGTGCTTAAGTGTCATCCTTGGATCGGTATGCTGACACACACAGTACTCGAGGATTTATAACAGAGGTAAATCACATGTAAAAAGTAATGTAAATACTATTACCTCAATCCAAAATAGCGGAAGTAACAAGGTTGTGGATTCCCATCAACACCAATGGCAAAGTTGAGTGTAGAAATCGTAACCCTAACGTATCACTTACTCGTCGTAAGAAAATCCTGCAACATGAGACTTTGCAGCCATAGAGGGTCGGTACATTGAATGTACTGGCAAATTCACACCATAGAGAATGATGAACAATGGCTATCACTACATGCATATTTGGCTGGTGGAAAAGCTCTATGGTTATAAGGTTTTTGCGAAAAGCCAATTTTTCCCTACTACAAAGGAATAACTTTTATTTAACTATCATGGTGGTTATTGAACATTGAGAATGGTTGACAGCATTCTCAATCCCAATTAAGCATCATCATTAAAACCCAACAATATTCATTTAAAGTAACGTGATGAGATTCACATGATAATCCAGGTACTAGATACTCAAGATGTCCATAACCGGGGACACGGCTAATCATGATTAGTTTATACACTCTACAGAGGTTTACGCACTTTTCCCCACAAGACTCGATCGCCTCCGTTTGGTTTCTTGCACTACATGGTGTTTGAGAAGACGGATGACCGAGAGATAGTCTTTCAGAAGCGCTAGCACCTTACGATGGATAGACCGTTACTCCTACTTTGCCCTACATCTGCTAGTCTACCCTGTAAGAGTTCACACGACTTAATCAACTATGCTAGAGCCCATAATAGCTTGTGACTGCACGGAAGTTTCTAGTATGAAAAATCTCATGATCCCTTTGAGCCTGGGTGGCGGTCCATAAAAATAGGCAATCCTGGTCTACCCAGGTGCCTAGACAGGCAATCCTGGAATAACCAGGTACCTCAATCCACCCAGATGTGTGTTTAAGTTGCCACCTTAAGTAAACCATTAATTAACAATCTCACATCTGTCATGAATACTCTCAAAACCCAATCCACATCTACGAGCATAGCATGGCACTATAAGCATAACGTAATAGTAACTCCCAAGGTTTGAATGCAGGGCAATAGGTTCCTACCTCATCAACTACTTCCCAATACCCACAATTTAATTAGATCCTAATCATGCAATGTTTGAGGTTTGATTTAATGCAATAAAAACTGGGTATGAAAGAGGTATGATCAAAATGTGAACTTGCCTGCAATGTTGATGAAAATGATTCGCACTCATAACTCTTGATAGTTCTACTCGTCATACTCTGGCCAATCTATCGTAAGCAAGCAATAGTAACCACACATAAGCAATCAAGCAAAAGAAGCGAAGAAAAGATCACGGAAAACTTCGAAAACAAGCAAATAACTCTTGCAACATAAAACAATTTCTAACAGTACCAAAGTTATATGAATTTGGCCTTATCAGAAATTTTACGTCAAGAGCTTCGATTTGCAAAAGGAATCAAATCAAACGAAGCAACGAAAGTCAAACGGCAAAAGAAATAGGCTTCGTTTACTATTCTGGATCTAGGACAATTTTTACAGTGGCAAAAACTTGTTTAAGTTGGTTAAACGGTTAGAGGGTTTCGAGACGAAACTCCAGGCGCTTGAATCGCCTGATTTCAATAACTGAGCGAAAAGTTATACTAAAACGAAAATCGGATCAGGAATCGCGATCAGTAAAATTGCAGATTTAATCCGAGAAAAAGAAAAACGACGAACGTTCGCTAGAACGAACGAACGAACGAAAGCTCGCTAAATAAATAAACCATAAAAACCGATCTATATAAAAAAACCGAAACTAAAAAAACGCGATTTTTTTAACCGCGAGCTTTTTTTTTAAGTAAAAACGGCGGTGAAAATGAGGTTGACCTGGGTCCGGCGGCGGCGGCGGTTCCGGTGGCGGTTCCGGCGATGGCGGGCGGCGGTGACGGTTCGTGGATCGAAGCGCGGATCTGGTGGGCTGGGCGGCTCGGGCGGCGGCTATTTAAAGGCTGCCCCCGGGCGGAGTCCCGCTCGGGTACGGCCCGAAGTCGGTTCGTGTTTTTTTTAATTTATTCCGCGCAGAAAAACAAATAAAAGAAATACTAAACGGACTCCAAAAATCCCGAAATAAATTTTCCCGGGCTTCTAAAATCGAGCTGCACAAGGTGAACATTTATTTGGGGCCTAAATGCAATTTCGAAAAACGCATATTTTTCCTAAATTCAAATAAAATACCGAAAAACTCCGAAATAAAATCTTGTTTTATTTTATTATTAAATCTTCAATATTTCTTTAATTTGGTAAAGTCATTTTATTCCCTCTCTCATATTTTTGTAATAGAAATAATTGATGATAAAATAATTAAAATCAAATGATCCTATTCGCAAAATTTGAGAAAACTCAAATATGAAAATAACGAAATTCCCAACTCTCTCCGTGGGTCCTTGAGTTGCGTGGAATTTCTAGGATCAAAACCAAAAGAAAATAAATTATGATATGCAATGATGGTCTAATGTATAACATTCCAAATTGAAAATAAATTCAAAAGAACTTTGAATTTAATTCTTCGAAACTCCCAACTCATATTTCATATAATTTGAAGAAGTCATTTCATCTTCTCTCATGAAAATCATTGAGCTGCATGAAGTTTATGAATTGAAATGTTTCCAAATGAAATTCAATTATTTTCAAATACCCTTTCATTTAATTTAAATGGAAGAAGCCGTATCATGTTCGCTCAAGGGTTTTGTATTTGAAAAGAATTTGAATTCATGGAGATCAGAAAGAAAAAGGTGAAAGTTTGGGAAAGTCCTTTTATTCCCTCTAATTTAACTTTCAAAAGTTTCGAATTTCACTCAATCAATCACACAATAATCAAAAAATCAATCTATCTACTTATTATAACATTCCAAAATTTAGAATTTTGGGATGTTACACCTTCACAAATAATTTAAGCAGATATGGGTATATCTACTTAATGCAGCATAAGTCTGAAACATTTGAAAAGTTCAAAGAATTTCAGAGTGAAGTTGAAAATCATCGTAACAAGAAAATAAAGTTTCTATGATCTGATCGTGGAGGAGAATATTTGAGTTACGAGTTTGGTCTACATTTGAAACAATGTGGAATAGTTTCGCAACTCACGCCACCCAGAACACCACAGTGTAATGGTGTGTCTGAACGTCGTAATCATACTTTACTAGCTATGGTGCGATCTATGATGTCTCTTACAGATTTACCGCTATCATTTTGGGGTTATGCTTTAAAGATAGACGCATTCACATTAAATAGGGCACCATCGAAATCCGTTGAGACGACGCCTTATGAACTATGGTTTGGCAAGAAACCAAAGTTGTCGTTTCTGAAAGTTTGGGGCTGCGATGCTTATGTGAAAAAGTTTCAACCTGATAAGCTCGAACCCAAATTGGAGAAATGTGTCTTCATAGGATACCCAAAGGAGACTATTGGGTACACCTTCTATCACAGATCTGAAGGCAACACATTCGTTGCTAAGAATGGATCCTTTCTAGAGAAGGAGTTTCTCTCGAAAGAAGTGAGTGGGAGGAAAGTGGAACTTGATGAGGTAACTATACCTGCTCCTCTATTGGAAAGTAGTTCATCATAGAAACCGGTTTCTGTGACGCCTACACCAATTGATGAGGAAGTTAATGATGATGATCATGGAACTTCAGATCAAGTTACTACTGAACCTCGTAGATCAACCAGAGTAAGATCCGCACCAGAGTGGTACGGTAATCCTGTTCTGGAAGTCATGCTACTAGATCATGATGAACCTATGAACTATGAAGAAGCGATGGTGAGCCCAGATTACGCAAAATGGCTTGAGGCCATGAAATCTGAGATGGGATCCTTGTATGAGAACAAAGTATGGGCTTTGGTTGACTTGCCCGATGATCGGCAAGCAATTGAGAATAAACGGATCTTCAAGAAGAAGACTGACACTGACGGTAATGTTACTCTCTATAAAGCTCGACTTGTTGCAAAAGGTTTTCGACAAGTTAAGGGATTGACTACGATGAGACCGTCTCACCCATAGTGATGCTTAAGTCTGTCTGAATCATGTTAACAATTGCCGCATTTTATGATTATGAAATTTGTCAAATGGATGTCAAAACTGCAATCTTGAATGAATTTCTGGAAGAAGAGTTGTATATGATGCAACCGGAAGGTTTTGTCGATCCAATGGGAGCTAACAAAGTGTGCAAGCTCCGGCGATCCATTTATGGACTGGTGCAAGCCTCTCGGAGTTGGAATAAACGCTTTGATAGTGTGATCAAAGAATTTGGTTTTATACAGACTTTTGGAGAAGCCTGTATTTACAAGAAAGTGAGTGGGATCTCTGTAGCATTTCTGATATTATATGTGGATGACATATTGCTAATTGGAAATGATATAGAATTTCTGGATAGCATAAAGGGATACTTGAATAAGAGTTTTTCAATGAAAGACCTCGGTGAAGCTGCTTACATATTGGGCATCAAGATCTATAGAGATAGATCAAGACGCTTAATTGGACTTTCACAAAGCACATACCTTGACAAAGTTTTGAAGAAGTTCAAAATAGATCAAGCAAAGAAAGGGTTCTTGCCTGTGTTACAAGGTGTGAAGTTGAGTAAGGCTCAATGCACGACCACTACAGAAGATAGAGAGAAAATGAAAGATGTTCCCTATGCTTTAGCCATAGGCTCTACCATGTATGCAATGCTGTGTACCAGACCTAATGTGTGCCTTGCTATAAGTCTAGCAGGGAGGTACCAAAGTAATCCAGGAGTATATCACTAGACAGCGGTCAAGAACATCCTGAAATACCTGAAAAGGACTAAGGATATGTTTCTCGTTTATGGAGGTGACAAAGCGCTCATCATAAATGGTTACATTGATGCAAGCTTTGACACTGATCCGGACGATTCTAAATTGCAAACCGGATACGTGTTTACATTAAATGGTGGAGCTATCAGTTGGTGCAGTTCTAAACAAAGCGTTGTGGCGGGATCTACATGTGAAGCAGAGTACATAGCTGCTTCGGAAGCAGCAAATGAAGGAGTCTAGATGAAGGAGTTCATATCCGATCTAGGTGTCATAACTAGTGTATCGGGTCCAATGAAAATCTTTTGTGACAATACTGGTGCAATTGCCTTGGCGAAGGAATCCAGATTTCACAAGAGAACCAAGCACATCAAGAGACGCTTCAATTCCATCCGGGATCTAGTCCAGGTGGGAGACATAGAAATTTGCAAGATACATACGGATCTAAATGTTGTATACCCGTTGACTAATCCTCTTCCACGAGCAAAACATGATCAGCACCAAGGCTCCATGGGTGTTAGAATCATTACTGTGTAATCTAGATTATTGACTCTAGTGCAAGTGGGAGACTGAAGGAAATATGCCCTAGAGGCAATAATAAAGTTATTATTTATTTCATAATATAATGATAAATGTTTATTATTCATGCTAGAATTGTATTAACCGGAAACATAATACGTGTGTGAATACATAGACAAACAGATTGTCACTAGTATGCCTCTATTTGACTAGCCTGTTGATCAAAGATGGTTATGTTTCCTGACCATAGACATGAGTTGTCATTTGATTAACAGGGTCACATCATTAGGAGAATGATGTGATTGACATGACCCATTCCATTAGCTTAGCACCCAATCGTTTAGTATGTTGTTATTGCTTTCTTCATAACTTATACATGTTCCCATGACTATGAGATTATGCAACTCCCATTTACCGAAGGAACACTTTGTGTGCTACCAACCGCCACAATGTAACTGGGTGATTATAAAGGTGCTCTACAGGTGTCTCCAAAGGTACTTGTTGGGTTGGCGTATTTCGAGAGTAGGATTTTTCACTTCGATTGTCGGAGAGGTATCTCTAGGCCCTCTCGGTAATTGTGACGCCCTGAGTCCGATGCGCCAGGTGTCTTGCAGTTATTCTCCGTTGTTGCCATGTCATTCCCTTGCATGTTGCATCTTCCCATGTCATTATCTGCATTGCATCATCATGTTTTTTCAAAACTTGCATTCGTCCGGGTTTCCCAGTTCTTTCTGTTGCCCGTTCTGAGTCCAGACACACTTGCACGCGCCCGCGGCACATCCGAAATATTATTTTATAAGTGGCTGGAAAATGTTCTCGGAATGGGTTGAAAGTTGGCGTGCGGTCTTATTATAGTGTAGATAGGCCGCCTGCCAATTTCATCGTGTTTGGAGTCTCTTTGATGCCCCAACGAATAACTATAGCGGCACCGTTGCCGGTCTAACGTCGTACGTTTTCGGTCTTCAAAAACTGCTGCCGAGCCCTCTCTCTCTCTTCTCTCCTCTCAGCCTCGCCATAGCCCACCTAGCCCATCCGCATACCCCTCTTCGCGTCCGGAGCCGTCCGATGCGATCGCACGGTTCGAAAACCCTCTCTGCACAGTGCATCGAACCCCTCGCGCGCGTCCGGAAGTTGTCCCGAACCCGACCCGGGGGGTCGTCATCGTTGGGTCCGGATCATCCCCAAATGTCTACAAAGCATCATAGTTTTCTTATTTGGACTTCCTAGTCTATTTTTCTCGACCGCTCGATTTTAATTGGAGGGACGGATTAGCCCCTAAACTCTCCAGGTTTCCTTATATATACTCCCTAGTCTAAATCTGGACAAAACCCTAACTTCTAGGGCTTGTCCCATTTCCCCGCCGCCACCTTCCAAATCGTCATCGGGATCCTCCCATATCCAATCGGGCCAACCCAGAGTCGCCCCGCACAAATCCTGCAGCCTCGCTCCCAGACTCCCGCAAGCAGAGCCCCGCTTCTCCCGTCTTCACCTGCCTCTGCCCGTCTCCGCGCCGCCGGCGACCGCAAGCCACCGGAGCCCTAGGAGCCCTCGCGCCCTTCTCCTTCCTTGTTTCCCCTGTGTCTCCCCCTCCGGTCTCTTTTTTTCTCTCTCTCTCTCTGTTCTCTTTGCAACGCCGCCATGGATGGCCTCCCGTAGCTCCAGCTCGTTGCGCCGCCGCGGTTCCCAACCGATCTGCGCTGGAGAGCCCCGGACCCGCGTCCAGCCTTCGTTCCCGTGCCGTTTCCTCGTGCGCCGTACCTCCCCAGCTTGTCGGAGTCCCAGCAGCTCTGCATGCACTACATCCAGCCGGCGGCCTCAAGGAGATGCCCCTGCTTCGACCGCCCCTGCCTCGCCTCTGCTTCGAGCACCGCCGCGTCGTCTCCTGCCTCGCCAACAAGTCCCGCTACCGGCGGCCGCGTCCTGCTCCGTCCCGGCCTCTTCCCCGCCATGGCCGCCTCGTCCCGGAGCAAACTCGTCGGCGTTCCTTCGTCTTCCTGCACCTAGCGCCGCCACGGATCCGGAGAACGCCCTCCACCTCGCCGGAGTCCCAGCTCTCGTTCTCCAAATCATACCGGTGCATCATTCAAATATCCTCTAATCAGTTCATGATCTCTCCGTTCTCATGTATTTATAATCTCTCAAGTTTCTTCGTTCTTTTATAATTCTTCCTGGTGTTTTCTTTATCTTTTCTTTGTTCATTTTCAATTCTAAAGGTGGTTCGTTCAAGATTATTTTTCCTCTTGTTATCATATCAGTTTATTCGTTGTTTCAATCCTACCGGTGGATCATCGAAGGCCTCTTCAAGTTTACGCTATATCTCTCTTAATCCTTTCTATGAGAATAAGTAGTATGCCAAATCTATTACTTGTCATCAATTTAAATTGGTGAAGGATACGCATAACATAATTCTTATTCTTGTTTCACCCAAATGATTAATTCCTTATTCCGGAGGTTCATCAAAAATTCTTGATTTTCAATTGTTTCATCTTTTATTTCCCGGAGTTCCAAGCTCTCGCAATTATATCACCACAAAGATCCATCTAAATCATTATAAGGCTTTACCTTGTGTTGTCAACTTCTCTTTCTTTTATCATCATTTTGTTACTGGAGTTCTTCATGGAGGTTCTACATGGTGGTTCATCAAGGATTCTTTTCATTCTTCAGTTGTTCGTCAAGATTTCCCTCGAAGTTTTGATCTGCCAAGCTATACTTTCAAATAAACATGGTGCTCAACACATGTCTTGTTTTAAGGAGTTCAAGCATTCTTCATATTGCATTCCGAAGTGCAATTCTTTCTATCTTATCTTTTTCAGGTGGTGTCATGTCGTTTTGACAGCTTCCTTCATGTTTCATGATTCACAAGTTGTTCGAATGACATATTTTTAAACCCATCATTTTCAATTCGTTCATGAGATCCTTTGCTATCCATCAATATCTTCTTTGGAGTTATCTTGGGTTATATTTCACCTAAAGCTTTCCCTAAGGATTGTTGCTAATTATGGTGCTTATAAACGACCCAAATTCTTAATTTATCCTTCCGGTGAAATAAGTTTCTCGTCTCCTTGTTCATATCAATCCAATCTATTGATTTTTGTTAGTGGCAGAATTTCACCTCAGTTTCGAAATGTCTTCCATTAGCCCACATCAAGCTTATGATTTAGTTGTTGGTAATCCAACAACTCCGTTCAACCTTTTCGTCGTAAGCATGCTCTTTCAATTTTATTTGAGAGAGTTGCAATTCATCTTCTCTGTTCTTTTTTTCTTTCCAACAATCTAGCGTCTATTATTTTGTTCCGGAAGCATTGTCATGTTGCTCTCTTCACTCTTCATCTCGAATTGTGAGGATCTTGTTCTTTTCTTCTCTATCTTGTTTTAACCGGAGTGCTGTGTCTATCATTCCTCTTCTAACCGGAGCCTCATCCAAGTGCTTTCATTTTTGCCAAGTTCATATTCTTTGCCTTCCATTTCCAACTGGAGTGTTGTCGTAATTGATCCTTATCGTTCCTTGTACATCTCTTTTCATTCGGAGTGCTTGCATGTACTTCTTGTCCATTGAAACCATTTTTCTTATGTCTTTCAACCTACAAGGTTATCCTAATGTTCCTTGTTCCTCTTTTCTAACGGAGTGTTTTCAAATTCATTCATCTTCGTTGTATTCTTTCTTTCAATTTGTTCAACCTCGCAAGGTTCTTTGGTTTCACTCTTTTGTCAAGAAGCAACTTTATTTTACCTCTTCCTCTTCCGCTTTCTCTCCGGTGCCATCCTAGATCTCGGGACGAGATCCTCTCGTAGTGGTGGAGTGTTGTGACGCCCCGAGTCCGATACGCCAGGTGTCTTGCAGTTATTCACTGTCGTTGCCATGTCTTTCACTTGCGTGTTGCATCTTGCCATGTCATCATCTGCATTGCATCATCATGTTTTTTCAAAACATGTATTCGTCCGGGTTTCCCAGTTCTTTCCGTTGCCCGTTCTGAGTCCAGACACACTTGCACGCGCCCGCGGCACGTCCGAAATATTATTTTATAAGTGGCTGGAAAATGTTGTCGGAATGGGTTGAAAGATGGCGTGTGGTCTTATTATAGTGTAGATAGGCCACTTGCCAAATTTCATCGCGTTCGGAGTCCGTTTGATGCCCCAACGAATAACTATAGCGGCACCGCTGCCGGTCTAACGTAGGACGTTTTCGGTCTCCGAAAACTACTGCCGAGCCCTCTCACTCTCTTCTCTCCTCTCAGCCTCGCCACAGCCCACCTAGTCCATCCACCTACCCCTATTCGTGTCCGAAGCCGTCCGATGTGATCGCACGGTCTGAAAACCCTCTCTGCACAGTGCATCGAACCCCTCGCGCGCGTCCAGAAGTTGTCCCGAACCCGACCTGAGGAGTCGTCACCGTTGGGTCCGGATCATCCCCAAATGTCTACAAAACATCACCGTTTTCTTATTTGGACTTCCTAGTCTATTTTTCTCGACCGCTCGATTTTAATTGGAGGGACGGATTAGCCCCTAAACTCTCCCTATTTCCTTATATATACTCCCTAGTCTAAATCTGGACAAAACCCTAACTTCTAGGGCTTGTCCCATTTCCCCGCCGCCACCATCCAAATCGTCACCAGGATCCTCCCAAATCCAATCGAGCCAACCCAGAGTCGCCCCGCACAAATCCCGCAGCCTCGCTCCCAGCCTCCCGCAAGCAGAGCCCCGCTTCTCCCGTCTTCACCCGCCTCTGCTCGTCTCCGCGACGTCAGCAACCGCAAGCCACCGGAGCACTAGGAGCCCTCGCACCCTTCTCCTTCCTTGTATCCCCTCTGTCTCCCCCTCCAGTCTCTTTTTTTCTCTCTCTCATGGTGCTCTCTCTCTCTCTGTTGTCTTCGCAGCGCCGCCATGGATGGCCTCCCGTAGATCCAGCTCATTGCGCCGTCGCAGTTCCCAACCGATCTGCACTGGAGAGCCTCAGACCCGCGTCCAGCCTTCGTTCCCGTGCCGTTTCCTCGCGCGCCAGACCTCCCTAGCTTGCTGGAGTCCCATCAGCTCTGTCTGCGCTACATCCAGCCGGCGGCCTCAAGGAGATGCCCCTGCTTCACCGCCCCTGCCTCGCCTCTCCTTCGAGCACCGCCGGGTCGTCTCCTGCCTCGCCAACAAGTCCCGCTGCCGGCGGCCGCGTCCTGCTCCGTCCCGGCCTCTTCCCCGTCGTGGCCACCTCGTCCCGGAGCAAGCTCGTCGGCGTTCCTTCGTCTTCATGCGCCTAGCGCCGCCACGGATCCGGAGAACGCCCTCCACCTCGCCGGAGTCCCAGCTCGCCGGAGTAGGCCACCAGCACCATCGATCTCCAGCACCACCGGCCTCCTTCCTGCTCGCGAGCGCCTCCATCGCCTGGTCCAGCTGTGCCGCCGCGCCCTGCTTCCTCTGAATCGAAGACGAGCGCGTTGCCCTCGTGCGTTGACTGTGCCCAGGCCCAGCTGCTCCCCTCCGTCGCGCGAGGCCCAGCGCCCCAAGCTGGCCTCCTCTGCAGATGGGCCAAGCCCATGGTGATAAACCCCATCGCCTCCTTTTCCCTTCTGTTGGGCTATCAGATCCGGTCTGTATCGTGTTTTTTTCATAGAACGTTTTCCTATTTTAACCAGGGTTTTGCAGTTTTACAGAAAACTCCTTGCACAACATGCATATAATAACTCACAAACGGTGCATCATATTAAAACAAACTTTATATGAAAAATGCTTAGTTTTTCATCTATTTTCATAATATGTAACTTTCATCCATGTTTAAAATGCTTAAATTGTTGTTTGCTTTAATTTGCCCCTATGCCATGCTAATTTTTTTTCTTTCATAACTAAATAACTGTAGCTCCAAACCTAACAAACTTTATATGTAAATGGGATAGAAAAATGCCTAGTTTAACATGGTGCACTTTTCTTTGCATGTTTAACAACTCTAAAATATGGTTTAGGGCAGAACAGTACCAAAACCTAAAATATGCACATGAGGAGTTTCTGGACTTGTTGTTTGTTGTTCCGGCCTCATTTAAACTTGCCTAGTTAGGTAGTTTTATTTTGCTTCACCTCTTGCCATGTTAATCAACATTTAATATTGTTGGGTACATAAATGAGATCGAATTAAATAACTTGAATATGGTGTTCCGTCAATATGCAACTCGTTGCATATTGAGCTCCACTTAACTTGTAGTGTTGTTTGTGCACTTTGCCATGCCATGCTTCATAAAACCGAACATGCATCATACTTGGTTGTGCATCATGCCATGTTTATGTGGTGGTTGTTTACTATGTTGTTTACTTCTTTCCGGTGTTGCTTCTTCGGGTTAGTTCCGATAACGCCGCGTTTGTGAGGATTCGTTCGACTACGTCCGTTTGTCTTCTTCATGGACTTGTTCTTCTTCCTTGCGGGGTCTCAGGCAAGATGACCATACCCTCGAAATCACTTCTATCTTTGCTTGCTAGTTGCTCGTTCTATTGCTATGCCGCGATACCTACCACTTGCTATATCATGCCTCCCATATTGCCATGTCAAGCCTCTAACCCACATTTCCTAGCAAACCGTTGTTTGGCTATGTTACCGCTTTGCTCAGCCCCTCTTATAGCGTTGCTAGCTGCAGGTGAAGATGAAGTTTGTTCCATGTTGGAACATGGATATGTTGAGATATCACAATGTCTCTTACTTCAATTAATGCACCTATATACTTAGTAAAGGGTGGAAGGCTCGGCCTTATGCCTGGTGTTTTGTTCCACTCTTGCCGCCCTAGTTTCCATCATACCGGTGTTATGTTCCTTGATTTTGCGTTCCTTACACGGTTGGGTGTTATGGGGACCCCTTGACAGTTCGCTTTGAATAAAACTCCTCCAGCAAGGCCCAACCTTGGTTTTACAATTTGCCTAACCACCACCTACTTTTCCCTTGGGAGTCGCGCTCCCGAGGGTCATCTTTATTTTAGCCCCCCGGGCTAGTGCTTGTCTAATTGTTGGTCCGAACCGAGCTGCCTGCGGGGCCACCTCGGGGAAACTTGAGGTTTGTTTTACTCGTAGCTAGTCTCATCCGGTGTTGCCATGAGAACGAGATACATGCGACTCCTATCGGGATTGTCGGCACATCGGGTGGCTTCGCTGGTCTTGTTTTACCATTGTCGAAATGTCTTGTAACCGGGATTCCGAGTCTGATCGGGTCTTCCTGGGAGAAGGAATATCCTTCGTTGACCGTGAGAGCTTGTGATGGGCTAAGTTGGGACACCCCTGCAGGGTTTTGAACTTTTGAAAGCCGTCCCCGCGATTATGGGCAGATGGGAATTTGTTAATATCCGATTGTAGAAAACATGACACTTAACTTAATTAAAATGCATCAACCGCGTGTGTAGCCGTGATGGTCTCTTCTCGGCGGGGTCCGGGAAGTGAACACGGTGTTGGAGTTATGCTTGAACATAAGTAGTTTCAGGATCACTTCTTGATCACTTGTAATTCACGACCGTGGTTTGCTTCTCTTCTCGCTCTCATTTGCGTAAGTTAGCCACCATATATTCTAGTGCTTGCTACAGCTCCACCTAACTACCTTTTCCCTACCCATAAGCTTAAATAGTCTTGATCGCGAGGGTGTGAGATTGCTGAGTCCCCATGACTCACAGTTTACTTCCAAAACCCAGTTGCAGGTGCCGTTGATACCAGTGCAGATGACGCAACTGAGCTCAAGTGGGAGCTCGATGAAGATTGTGTTTGTTGTGTTGTTTCGTTTCCAGTTGATCAGTAGTGGAGCCCAGTTGGGGCCATCGGGGATCTAGCATTAGGGGTTGTCTTTCTTTATTTGGTTCCGTAGTCGGACCTTGATTGTATTCTGGTTGTTGTAATGATATATTTATGTTTTGTGTGAAGTGGCGATTGTAAGCTAACTCTTTATCCCTTTGTTATTCAGTATATGGGATGTGTAAATATTACCCCTCTTGTGACATGCCTACTATGCGGCTATGCCTCTAAGTCGTGCTCCGACACGTGGGAGATATAGCCGCATCGTGGCTGTTACAGTAATGCACATCACTTAAGCCTTGCAAGCATGGCAAATAATGAGTTAGTTGTGGGATGATGTATTACATAATGAGTAAAGAGGCTTGTCGGTAACGAGATTGAACTAGGTATTGATATACCGAAGATCGAATCTCGGGCAAGTAACATACCGATGACAAAGGGAACAACATATGTTGTTATGCGGTTTGACCGATAAAGATCTTCGAAGAATATGTAGGAGCCAATATGAGCATCCAGGTTCCGCTATTGGTTATTGATCGGAGACGTGTCTCGGTCATGTCTACATAGTTCTTGAACCTGTAGGGTCCGCATGCTTAACGTTACGATGACGGTTATATTATGAGTTTATATGTTTTGATGTACCGAAGGTTGTTCGGAGTCCCGGATGTGATCACGGACATGACGAGGAGTCTCGAAATGGCCGAGACATGAAGATTGATATATTGGAAGGCCCCGGGATTTTACCGGAGTACCGAGAGGTTACCGGAACCCCCCGGGGGCTTAATGGGCCTACATGGGCCTTAGTGGAAATAGAGGGCAACAAGGGGAGTGTGGGGCGCGCCCCCCAAGGCCCAAACCGAATCGGTTTAGGGAAAGGGGGGTCGGCCCCTCTTTCCTTCTCCCCCTCTCTCTTTCCTTCTCCCAAGTCCTAATCCAACTAGGAAAGGGGGGGAGTCCTACTCCCGGTGGGAGTAGGACTCCTCCTGGTGCGCCCTCTCCCTGGCCGGCCACACCCCTCCCCATGCTCCTTTATATACTGGGGCAGGGGGCACCCCATAGACACACAATTGATCGTTTGATCCTTTAGTTGTGTGCGGTGCCCCCCTCCACCATAGTCCACCTCGATATTACTGTAGCGGTGCTTAGGCAAAGCCCTTCGTTGGTAGAACATCAACATCGTCACCACGCCGTCGTGCTGACAAAACTCTCCCTCAACACTCGGCTGGATCAGAGTTCGAGGGACATCATCAGGCTGAACGTGTGCTGAACTCGGAGGTGTCGTACCTTCGGTACTTGATCGGTCGGATCATGAAGACGTATGACTACATCAACCGTGTTGTGCTAACGTTTCCGCTTTCGGTCTACGACGGTACGTAGACAACACTCTCCCCTCTCGTTGCTATGCATCACCATGATCTTGCGTGTGCGTAGGAATTTTTTTGAAATTACTACGTTCCCCAACAATATCACAATCATATTTGAACAACTAAGCTTTGGAATTTTGAGTGTTGTGTTGTTTAGCTTGAAGGGTGGAGTAATGCTAGTACGATAGAAAGCACCTACGTAGATCATAGTAGAGTAGATACAAGGGGAAAACCCTAAGCATCAAGAGTAAAATCGGGAAAGTGGAACTAGCTGGACTAGTGGGTGGCGCACATGCTTTTCGAAACGAATATAGGAACATTAGGTGACCAATTAAACATTCTCTGTTTTAGTAATATGAGCATCATATCAGATTCATATTTCAACACGTAAGCTTTGGAATTATGAGTGGCATGTTGTTTCGCTTGATGGGTTGAGGTCTTGAGGAGCAGTGCTAGCACGACATGAAGCAGTGAAGCACCAACGATGATGGTAGTGAATATAAAGGGGGGAAACCATAAGCTTGACAAGTATAGTGACCGTGACATGGCAGATCTGAAGGTGCAAACCGGACAAAGCTACTTCGCAACCAATGTTTGCATTCAACTAGCCACTACGATTTGGCATGGACAAGAAAAGTACATTAAACAATTTAAGATCTATTTTTCGGGTGTGATTAATAACTGAAGCACATATGGAAGAGTACCACCTCTCTTGCGACGCCGTGTAGGCCCCTGCTGATACGTTGAGGGTGCTGCGGGTGCGATGGTTGTCGGCAGCGGGGAAGAAGACTTTAGACGACAGACGGCCAGGTCGGGGGATAAATCATGTTGCCGTGGATGAGGCGGTCGTAGGAGCGGCAGCGGCAAGGTGGACGAGGGCACCGATGAAGCGAGACGACGCGATGAAAGGATCCTGGTACAGCGTCGTGGATGAGAGATGTCCATCTCTTACAGTGGACGACGAGGTAGGGGTAGTGGCTCCGGCAAGGTGGAGGATGGGGTGGCGGACGAAGGAGGCTGGCCGCAGTGGGGAGGTTGTCGTGGCGCCGACGGTGTATGAATGGGGAAATGGAGGGGGAGGGGGGTCTCAAACTTTGGGACGCGCTTGTTTGAAATGTGGGAAAGTTATGAACTTATCCCCCATTTAAAACTTCGGACATCACGTTGGTTGGGGATAGGACGGTAATCTCGCATCTCCCAAATATTTGCCGGTAATGATTTCGGGACTGCCAGGTAGGGCGGTTGTTACACGTCTGAGGGAAGTTACACATCTGCCCCTATTTAAAATATTAGCCTGCATCGATTTCGGACGAGGAGAGTTTGTTTTGCTGGCCACCGTGGATGAACGGGGAAATGGAGGGAGAGACACATGTCTTTCGGACGAGCTTGAATCAAATGTGTTTTGCCGCCCACGTTTGGCACCCACCATGTCTGAATGGGCTGAGAGGCCGTCGTGTCACGTCTAATTGAAGTTACTAGTCTACCCCTATTGACAGCAGTGTAAATCCGGTCGATAAGGATGTCAAGTGTCAGGGGTAGACGGTAATTTCCATCTCGCAAACACTTGCTTCAGGCAGCCCACAAATGATAGTGGGTGTTTAGCCGCTTCGTTCAAAACTTGGGAGAATTAGCATTCACGTTTGCCCTGGGCCCTGGCAACTAAATCCAAATCCAATTTTTATTCGATTAGGACTATCCACAGATAATTCTAAGTTTTTTTATTTATTTCTTAAAAACCACAACAAAGATTTATTCCACCTTTATATATGATTATGATTTAGAAATGTTGTGATCTTCGAATGAAGTAGGTTGGATACACTTTGAGTCAAACAGTTATTTCATCCAATACAATATGCTCACATGAAAAACAGTTCACCTTATGTCAATCATACAAGTACAGAGGATTACCTCGCGTAAAAAATTCGGATCATTACAACACATGGAAAACATACGGGGTCTTACAACATAATCAATTCAGAGACATGACACAACATGCAAGTACAATAATCTAATGACAATTTCAACTGCTATCTAAAGAAGAACTGGGATTACCCTGGGCTTCAGATAGCAGAAGCAGCAGGACCTCCTCCGTCTTCAAATGCAACATTCTTACTTCCTCCAATTCTTGGGTTGCTTGCATAGTGCGTGCAGCTAATTGCATAATTTCCAGCTTCATGATCGAGATTACCTCATTCATGGCAGCCACACCATCTCTTTCTGCCTCTAGTAGAGCCTCAGGAACTATAATATATGTGCTCAGACTGCTCTCAGGTGGTGTTGCCTCTGAACTGCTACTATCTGGTAACATGGATTACTGCTTCCACAAATAGATTCTGGGGTTGTACATTGTGTCCTAGTGTGAATGGCATCCTGAAAGGTTTCTACTAGACATAAGTAAGAGATAGTTATCGCATGATCCAGGCAGTAAGCTTACATGGTAAATGACATACGAATTATTGTCGAGCATTGAAAGCTATATTTAAATGGTTTGAAGCAGCATGAGCCGAAAAGAAATTAAAATGGTAAGATGAAACTAGGGATGTAAGTGGCAAATAAACGACATCCGCCAGTCCCATCTAGTTAGTTTTTGCTAGCTCCCTGGTTCATTTTCCTCAAAAAACAAAAACTCTTTTGAACTATCATACTACTAGTGGACTTTAATCAGGATTAAACGGGACCCAGTTGACATCCCTAGTTGAAAGGGAGTGTACCACCGCTATATTTAAGTTCCCAAGGCATCTAAGCAGTTGAAATAATCTGAGAAAGCACTTAACAGTGTGGCCTCATATAAACTACGAAGACAGTCTTGTGATGAAGTTCAGAGGAAAAGTTAAGGACTCAAATGAACTAGGCATGCATTTCTTTACGATAGTATAGGAGGCACTGCTGACATATTGGCCAACTCAGGTATAGAGTAACAAGTAACAAACAAGCATTCGAATCAAGCAATACGGCAAAGCAGACAACTGAACTATTTGTTATTCTGTAGGATTACAGGTTGAGGGCACAAGCCAAGAAAGCAGCCCACATGCATTACATTTCACATGTACTAAAACACACTGGCTTACCATATGTTGTTGTGAAGCCTCGCTGCTGTTGCAATGTTCTTTGAAGATATCGTCAGCATCCCGTGGTTGCAAATCTACTTCTTGTAGTTTATTTTGCACCCACTATTTAGGTAAAATTAATTTTAATCGCATGCACTGGTTCGAATTGATCATCAGTGGTTCATATAAACTAATGAAAGAAGGGTGTGTGCATACACGACAATATATATGCTTCCCTCTATTTTTATGCTTGTTCGAGGTGCCAGCCCCAAAAGAACAAATATTTTGCTTGATGGCGTTGGCAGCTCCATAATTAATAGAAGCATCAAATTAGTCATGCAACTTGGGAAGATCAAGAACACACAAAAAATTAATGAACAGAGGCTCGAAGCAGATATGTAATAGCTAGCATCAGAAAATGTAGGGTAAAACGAACAAAAACTAGCGGAACCACATGCTAGTTTGCTGATGTGTAATTAAGCATAGAGAATATGAAGCAGTCTGATGGAACCAACAGGTGGCATCAGAACAACACCATTATCATAAATATAGCATGCAAGAAGTAAAATAGTAGGCAGTGATATCTAGAAGTACAGTAATACTTAGGACAAAACTAAAGCATATTAACTATATGTGCACTGGTATGTAATTTAGCACATGTAACATATTCACTGCCAGAAGTATGGCCCTATAGGTGCAAGCAGAATAACGCGTCTCATGAAAAATTGAATGATGCCCTGAAGAATTTCAAAGGTGCGGTGCTTATGCTAAGAAAGTGAATGTAGGCGCCGGCCATTGGATAATAGTACTTGATTCTCGGTGGCGTATGGGTATCGTTGGCATACTTGATAGCTAAGGATCGTCGATGGTGCTCGTGTTGCGGTTGAGTTTGGGCCGGCTGTCGCCATCGCTGAAGCGGCTCCGGTGCTACGGTTGCGGCGCCTATCGACATAGAAGAAAGCTCATTTGTGGTAAGTGAAAAGTTGCACGATAAAGGGAAAAACCGAAGGAGTACAAATTGAAATAACCTGATGAGGCTACGGCGTCGGTAAAGCAGGGCCGGTGGAGTTGAATATGGCATCCGTGGAGCGGGTCCGGTGCGTTGTACAGTGCTTTCAGTGAGGCGGATCTGTTCGGTGGACGAGGGCTTGTATGAAGGGCCAGCGAAGGGACGGACGAGGGAGTCAGTGAAGGGCCTACACTATGGTGGACGAGGGCATCGGTTAAGCAGATCCGGTGCGGTGGACCATGATGGCGGTCAAGGAGATCTGGAGCGGTGGACAAGCCAGTCGCTGAAGCGGCTCCGGTGAAGTGGTGAGTTCGCGGTTGGGGGTTCCAAGGTGCGGAAGGTACATCCGATGGGGTGTGAGGTCCACCGCTGCGGCTGAGGACTAGATTCGGCGGCTTGCCGTGGTTGGGGGGTCGGGGAGGGGAAGGGGAGGGGCTCTGGGGAAGAATGTTGGGGGCAAAGAGGGGAAAACAATTGAGTTACCAAAGTAGCCCTTTTCCGTTCATGTGGCAGCGGTAAAACAGGAATATCGCAGGGCTATACTTTTGGGCGAGAGATATTTTGATGTGAGAAGGAAGTTTGAAAGCTTTTGGCGCCTGAAACTATATTCTGCTCTTGTACGGCCGACTATGATATCATGGCCGAGAATTTGTTTGTTTTGCACGCAAAAAAAAGTGCAAGTTTTGAAAATCAATGTCTCCAACTTGAAACTTAGATTGTCCATTCAATTTAAATATGTATCATTGAGCTACTACAAGCAAATACCATCATATGGTCCAATTCAAATGAAATTCCAAATGTGTTTATCCTAAATATGATGACAAAAGCAAAAATGTGTATGTGTATGAATACAGTGGATTATTATAAAGTTTGAACATGCACGTATGTGTATATCTCTAGGTTTGATATATGAATTTGAAATCACGAAATCCCGGCTTAAAAAATGTACCTCCGTTTAAATGAATTACAAAAGCTAATGATGGAGTCGAATTCCAAAATTCCAATTTTAGGTTTGTAATTCTGGTACATCAAGATATATCACGCATGTTCAAAAGTATCATTGTCTCATAGTCCAAACTGTGCAGTAAATTGATGAACCATGAGTGCACACACTATTGACCATGTATATCTCAATTACGCTAAAGTCCCTCAAATATAGACACCTCACTCTTTATCTGAAGCCACCACCCCCCCAACACACAGAGAGAAGTCGCTCTCTCCCCCAAACACAAACACACGAGCACATTGACACCCCTCTCTCTTATAAAGTCCGGACCCCAATATAGGTCTCTATCACTTTGTCTCTTGGGCATCCACACATCTCTTCCCCCACTCTCTAGCTAGGTCTCCCGACATCTCTCTTTCCCAATCACACGCACTATGTAGAGTGTATCTTTCCCATACACACAAAACGTCGCCCCCAAACGTCTATCTCCCTAGTTATGTGGTTCTCGCACACTCACCTCACACACCACCCCCACTACAAACAAGCACACTTTGTCTCCTTGTGCACCACTCTCCTCTTTCTATCTCTCCCACATGCGGACCCGCCCCAGCTCCTCCCTGTATACATATATGTCGTGACTCTTTCCATAGCTCCCTAATGTATCATTGTTCTCGATCTCGCACATTGTTCTCTACACAATCTATTCTTGATCTCTCATGAAGTCCCTATCACACACATGATGACTCGCTTCCCTTGCGTCTCCGTACATAGGCAAGTTTCAAACAACATCAACATTGTCTCCCTATCTATACGCCATTTATGGACACAAACGCCCCCTCTCTTCCTCTCCCTCTCTCTGTCGCTAGCTCTCTCTCTCTCTCTCTCTCTCTCGCTCTCACACCCCTCTCCCACACACACTCGATGTCTCTTCCAAATAGTCTGCTCCCCCGCCCGCACCCATGCTATCGCACTACTACACATGTCACACCATCCCCCTTCCCTTATACTAGGTTTACATCATTAGTGGTCTCTCTACTCCACATACACACACTCCCTCTCACACACAAACGCACACACAAACACACATAGAAGCGCACAAACACCCATTAATCTGGATCCTCATCTCTCCCCATGTCCGCATGTGTATCTCACACACTCACTCTCTAATTATGTATATGTGTCTCCACATTACACAACACAAAGCCCCATGTACATGCCTCTCTCTATCCTCCACACACATAGACACAAAGAATCTGTTATCATTGCCTCAGTCTCTAGACATATCACACACGCACACGGTCTCTCTCTCTCTCTCGCAAACACGCTCAACAAGGGTTTCCCCGTGAATAACTCACCGTCTATTCATCAACAGTCGTGGCAGCACGACGAACACGAGATGTGAAAAAGAATAAATCTACATGTTCTTAGACCACCTAGTATGACTACTAGGACTAGAGCAAGCCAAAAAGCGTGCCGCCGTCACCCCCTCCTTATCGGCGACGGGAAAACCTTAGTTTTACACAGTCGAGAAGTCATTGTGCTAAGGCCTCACATGCTGAGGCGTTGAATAGAATGTAGATGCTAGTTTACGGAAACAAGTATCGATAATACGTTTGTATCTCCATACTTATATTTCTTCTCTTATAAAAAACCGAGTTGGTGATGATGGTACGCGTGCCATCTTGCAATATAGACCGTCCGATCTATATGTGACGGATGGAAATTAAACTAAAATATAGCCGCACCCCTCTCCGCATTTGCAGACAAGGCCTTCCCTCATTCATCCTTGTCTCCAACAACCTCATTGTTGAGCTATTAAGAAAGGAAGCCTCTGGAACAAACTGGCCTGGTGGCTGCTGCCGGCGTCATCAATCCCCATGCCTCCACTTAGTCCGACCACCAATCACCACCACGCCTCACTCCTCTTCACCTTATCTCCTATTTCTTGATATATCATTAGTTTTTACACATGGGATTACTCCCGCATGGGTCAATCACAACAAGTGTTTTATAAAAAATACATCTTGATGTTCCGTGCAATGCACGAATCTTGCTAGTACTCCTACAGAAGACTAAGTTGGTGATGATGGTGTGTCTGCCATCCATCATTTGTGACCATTAGATCTACATCTAATGACTATGAGGTAACTTGTTGCCTTTTCTCACCAACATCCCACTTGTCTACCAATTTGCAGAAAAGACAATAATTAGTATCTTAAAACCAACCACATCCCTCCCTGACCTCACCAAAACAGCCCAAGGAATATATTCTAATTGAAACATAATATAACTCTAGTGATATATGTATATCAAAATAGAGTGTTTTGTATCAAGTTTGTGAATAAGTATTATTCTAATTATGATTCGTTTCAACGCACATGAACATTGCTAGTATTTCCAACCATGCAATTTTTTCCTAGTATTCCATATTTCGAGTTTTCCATCAAGATATTAGTCACTCATCCATGTAGCCAAGAGTGGCTATATATAATAAGCAGGTTATTTTACTTCCTCTATACCGGAGTAGTACTATTTGCTGCACAGTATTACTGACTGCCATATTTGAGCACAACATTATTGTGCATGGACCTTGACTATGTACATCACCATGTGTCTAGATCTGAGATGCCGCGTGTACCAGATGAACGGCGCCGAGTTCGACCCCCCTGATGCTACGTGGGTGCCGAGGAACACTCTTGGAGAGTACTCGCTTTTCATTGGGGACAGATACCCCATTGTGAAGCGGATGCCACCTTCCGTGCATGACACGGAAGGCCTGCCGCTCATGAAGCATGGTTGTGTCTTCAGTGCGCACTGCCGGATGAACGACATGCTGGGACACGCTATCCCTGATTTATGTCGCTTCAGATTGGATGAGTCTCCGTCGTGTGGAACCGGACTAGAAAGCTGCGACAATGATTCCCGTTGCCCACCGCTATGGATCGTGACATCCATGAAGAACACATGGGACTGGAACCTGGAGGAGGACATGTAGCCAATCTATAACATGTAAGTGGAGTATGGTAAATTGTGAACGGTAGCGCTGCGAATATATGTAGACTAGTTGTGCACAAATTTATCACATGAATTGGAGATGAACTTGTGTGGCATACTGGCATTTTTCCTTTAGAATTTATTACAATTAAATGTGTTATGTGTACGTGCAACTTGTGTGGTTGTTGCACGGGCCCCAACATGCTCTTTGAGAAAAAAAAGGTGGCATAGCTTTGGATATACATGACATAGCGGCATCATACAGTAGCATCGTTCGCTATAGTTGTAGTACACTCCTACTAGGACGACAACTCCTATAAAACCTTGCGCTTGGCTCTTTGCCTCTTCGGGAGGTTCAACAGTTCGTACTCGTGTGAACCTTGCACTTGGCTTTTCGCCTCTTCGGAAGGTCCAACAATGATGATACTACAGTACAATATGCTTCTGGCAATCTGACACCGATTGAACTAATGCACGTCCACCGCGAGGGCGAGGGAGAGGGCACTGTAGTCAACCCTCTCCTCGTCATGCGAACCACCGCGCGCGTGGGTGAGGGAGAGGCATAGTAAGCAAGCTTCTCCTCGTTCGGCGAGTTGACGGGACACATCAAAGCAGTACTAGTACTAGTCCATACTACATCCTTTCTGGTTAATATGGCTTAATCTGAAACGAGAAAAATACACTCGTGGTCAACGTATGCAACAATACGCTCTTTACGGTCACTATATATAGTTTTTCGGTGATTATGTGATCACTAGCTCATCGTAGAGCACCGTATTGCACCCTACTGACCGGCCACATAGTCGACGTGGCACTTTGTTGACTGGTTAAATTGTCACCTGGATTCTGGGTCACACTCAGTTGGCAGAGCAAAGAAATCAGTTAAACAAAACTTTATGCGGGCGCAACAGGAGTCCAACCCTTGTGCGCGAACCACCCTGGCTATGTATGTGAGTGCATGCACGTGTACTCCCTCATTCTTCCAACAAAGAGTGTACATCGGCTAAAAAACAAAGAGAGTAGTACATCTACACTTCAAATGCATTTAGCCTATAATCTAAATCGATATTGATTGACTAATGCACCAACTTGTGCTCTAGGTATAGGCTACATGTCTATCCTTAATTACAGCATGCAATGACCTTCATTTAATCTTCTTCTCTCAATGGTCGCATGCACACATAAGTCTGGTACTTTTGGGCATTAATTATGCCCTAGTCAATGTGTATATCTCTAAATGTATAGTCTTTCACAGACGTAGGGAGTAGGTTGAGCACTTGAGCGTGAGCGTGTGTGTTGTGTCGTGTGTTGTGTGCCGCATGGGTGCGTGAGTGTTGCGTCCGTCCATGTGTACATGTGAGTGTTGCATGCATGGGGCTTACTCCCTGCCATTGACATGTTCATATTTAAAGCTTCCTTTGTTCCCTCCATATGGTGATACTTCGTCTGTTCCCAAATACGGAGTAAAATCCTCCCTCTGTTCCCAAATACGGAGTATTTGTCTTTCTAGAGATTTCACCAAGTGACTACGTACGGAGCAAAATGTGTGAAGTGAGCGTAGATGCATAGGGATAATGTAGAAAGGAAGTCTTCGCGATCCACTATTCCCCACCTCGGTCAGAGAGAACTATTCAACTAGTCTTCGCAGTGAAGTGACAATAAACGCTGCAGCAGATGGGACACTTAATTAATAAGCTGAACCAGCATGTTGGTGTTACTAAATCAGCCTTACCCAGTACTGCCATCATGTTCGCCAGTAGAGCATGCTTCTGTCCTCCATTAACTGACATATGGGCCCTCTTGTGGTAGACACACATGTCGGCAGTGTAACTATTTACACTCCGAAGGACGGTATATCCTGGTAGTAGTAGTAAAATTGAGATTTAATGCACTTTCTTCCCCGTCTTCCACTCTTCTTCCTCCTCTCTTCTTCTTCCTCCTCTCTTCCCCATTGTCGGCCGCACACCATTTCCCCCCGCTCACTGCTCGCCCGCCCTCGCTATCTTCCTTGGTAGCTCACGCGTACCATATCCCCTTGCTCACTGCTCGACCACACGAGGAGAAGCTTCTTTGCTCGCCCGCCCGAATCCACTTCCCCGCTGGCTTGCAGGCACCGAAAACCCCAATTGCAGAACCGACTGACACGCAGAGCCGTGATTGGAATTCCCTCCCTGATGTTCTCTTGGAGAAGATTTGTAATCGTATGGACCTACTCAGCACCGTCCGTCTAGCCGCATGCTTGGTGTCTTTGTACCGTCTACTCGTCTGCAACCGGCCGGCTCCTTTCAAGACACCCTGCTTGCTGATGCCCGATCCTCGCAGGTGGCCCAGACACCAACTTGACAATCCTACGGAGGTTGCCGTGGTGCCCCTCGACATGCTACCACTACCCGTCCACCTGTCCTTCATGCGCGGCCACTACTAGGCGGGCATGAAGTCCAACTGGATCATCCTCATCCACCAATCCGGTAGTCCGTGGCATCTCGTGGATATCTACACCCAGCAAGAGATCACCCTTCCATCGTTGGATACCACCTCCATCGAGCCTCGCGGCCAGCCGGACACTCCTGCCTACTATGCACGGGACGCGTCAAGCTTTTGGCTCGACCACTATTGGCTGGAAGTTGTAATCTGCGAAGTGCCCACACCATCAGAAGACTACATGGATTACAAGCTCATTGCCTTGTTCAACATGGGATTAGTCGATCCGCAATCCGGTCGCCATACATGGTTATGGCTCATCGTCAATCCTACTGAGGCAACATTTTTGTCTGATGCTATAGTGCACGGTGGCATCGTTTACGCTGTCGACGCACAGATTGGCTGCCTATACTGGTGGAACCTATCATCGCGTAATTGTTCTATCTCATCTCATCTTTACCTTATGAATACGAACGCCTGTTCATCGTTACAAATTTAGAATGTATAGTATGTCTATAACCACATCATTGCTATATGTTCCTCTCATTTCCTAAATTTTAATGACCACACATGTTATTGTTAGAGTTGATATGAGAACAATTGGCATCTAATGATTGTTAGAATACATATTATGAGAATAACATCATGATTGCTATATGTTACTCTCGTTTACAAGATTTTTATAACAACGCATGTTATTGCTTAGAGTTGATATGAGAACAGTAGTAGTAAGTGCTATGGTAGAATATGAGTAGGCGCTGTCATAGCTGTTTTCCTCTCATTGTTACATGATGTTTGAACCATGACATATTGCTAGAATATGAAAGCCATTGGCTTATTTTTTAACTTGGGGTATGATTATGAGCACGGCATTGCAATTCTCTGTCTATGATATGTGTCACTGTTATAATAATCTTAATTCCACACATACTCTAAACATGATTGTTTATTTTTGTCCTTTTGGTCTCCAATTTGAATTTTTACAGCAGACGCAAATGCGCTGGCCTTCATGATTCCACGACCTGGAATCATACCAGCCGATGGGTGGTGGTTTATCGCTCGTTCAGCTGACGGCGGTCATTTGTTGCTCATTCGCACGTACCAAATTGACCAAACCATTACATCAAACCACATGTAGTACAATGCGTGGGGCGTTCGTGACATTGATGGCTATGTCTGCTTCGTGTTCGAGAAAGATCCCAACTCCGTTGGGCCAGGCGTATTCAACTGGAGGCGGGTTTACAGCCTCGGTAACCACTCCTTGTTCCTCGGGCTCAATTATCCGATCATCCAACCAATCATCGATCATATCACCGGCTATGATTACCGTGCTATGCAACTTCCATTCACCAGGGGGGCTGTGTTTATACATCATACCATGGGTTTCATGAATCACCATATCCAGAGATTCATCGACACAACTTGTTGCCAGATAATCTTCAGTGTGTGAAAGGCATCAAGCTTCCATGTGATGGATGGCTTTTGAAAACCCAACATGCGGCTATGTGGTTCATGCCAACAGCAAATATGCACAACTTGATTCGTACTGATATCTAGACTGAGCCATGTATTCAGCTACTGTAGCACGACCCTCTTTTGTTGGATATTATGTACTGTTGTTAGTTTGAAGCACTCCTCTGGTTTGAAGGATAGATACCTTTCTGGGATCAAGTGCATCCTAACTCACCTGGGCAGGATGTACTGATAATGATGATGGAGATGTTGTGCAGTATATATATATATATCAATTAGGCTTCAAGTGCGTAGTTGTTAGTTAAACCTATGGTTAAAATGTGACACTAAATACGACTAGTAAGTAGTACAGTAGCAGTACTAGTATACGTCGGTCAAATTATTCATCATGTCCACACATTGAATTGACCTGACAACACACTACGCGTGAGGTGATACAAGAATCCCGGCGGCGTGTTTGGGTATTCTGGACTTCAGATTTGGAGTACCACTTATCTCTCGAAATCGTTCATCATTCACTTAAAACATTCGATTGATAATACATTGAGTACCATATAACTGGAATTAACCGATGCAGGTCGAAGAAGGATTGGCCGGTGCGTCAAGTTCGATCCCACGGATCAGGAGCTGATTGAGCACCTTGAGGCCAAAGTGAGTGCTGATAGCTTGAGATCTCACCCTCTCATCGATTTGTTCATACCAACCATCGACAGCGAGCATGGCATATGCTACACCCATCCTGAGAAACTTCCAGGTAAGACACCGATTGGCCGTCTACTTGCACAAACATATTCCTTTATTTATAGCTCTATTTTTCTTTCTAGATGCAGACCTGGTGAAGCAATTACAATTTGAAAGTTAATAAAAAGTGAAACAAGTGACTGCAACATGCCAAAGATGTTATGAAAATGCCAACTACGTACACTAAAACATGTATTCGACAATACTTCAGGTATCACACTAAGTGGCCTAAGCAAGCATTTCTTCCAGTGCAATTCCAGGGCATTCAAACGGGGCACGTGGACGCGTTGCAAGATACAGTCGGAGTGCAGCATGCACGTGATGTGGCACAACACCGACAATACCTTGCTGGTGATGGTCAACGGCCGGCAAACGGGCAGCAAAAAGGTTCTGGTGCTACACACCAACAAGAACTTCGACCAACAGAGGACCAACTGGGTGATGCACCAGTACCACCTCGGGGACCTGGACCAAGAGAAGGAGTGGGAGCTGGTCCTCTGCAAGATTTTCTACCAGACGAACACTAGGGTCAGGAGTAAAAAGATTATAAGTTAGTTTGGTATTGGTACTTGTACTGCCTTGTCGTCCGCAAGTTGGTATTGTTGTTAACGATCTTTTGGTATGAACTTGGCATTTGCTTGCAACCATCATGTCGAGGGTCGACGTGGATATAAAGCTGAATTATTTGTTTCAAAAAGAATTTTCATGCACCTAATTTTTATTTGGTGGGTAGCATAAGCACCTGCCGTTCGAATTCCCAGTTCTCCAAATTTTTCGAAACGAGTGCATGCACTTATTATCACAATGAAAAAACAATATCCCTGCTGCATCCCAGTTATCAGTCTATACTTGTAGAATTCTCTCATTTATTGAGCACGTATATTGTTTTTTCAGGTCGAGCAAGTTTCAACTGGGCTGTAGACTGCCCAGGCTTGGTTTTGTTTTTAGCAGGCCCAGCCCATGACGACAAAGGGGTACAAAGATCCAGCAGGTATCTACTGGCCTCTGGCCCGCCAGCGTTAGTTATATTTTGTCTTACAACATCCGCAGGCAGTTTTTTTACTGAATCAAACACACAGCCCAGTTCTATTTTCCTCTTGAAACGCATGTCCTACATCCGTTTTCTAATCTCTACCTATAGTTTTACTAGTTCATATACACGTATCATTATATTGAAAGCACATAAAATTCCCTTTTCATATTTACATCCTTATTTTTGTTGTTGTTTTCCCTCCCAGCGCTGATTTTTTTACCACTGGTTTTCCCTTAAACCAACTCAATTGTCCCACGTCTTATTTTCTTACAAAAACAAAACGATTTTTTTGGCAAATTAATAAGTTCTTAAAAAATGTTTATCATTTCGGGATTACAAAAGTTCGAACTCCACAAAAATATGCAAAATAAGGTTGAACTTTTTAACCGTGGTCCTCGGCAGAAAATGGGCTGTAATAAATTACTTAAGAATTAGAAAATGGGCTGCAAATTATTAAAAATAGCAAATGGGCTCTATGTTGTCTGCCATAGATTTGGAGGCTGACTTGTGGGCCTACTAAGTTCATGCGTACACAAGGTTTCTCAAAAAAGAAACTTAGTCAACAATCGGCTCTACCAGCGTCAGACCGTTAGATGTCAATCTAACGACAATCATGCTTCTTCAGTCTCTGATCTTCCTGCCCCAGCCGCCCAAACCAGCACCATCGGAACCGCCTGCTCCCGCCTCCCATGGTCGGCTGTACTGTCGGGCAGGCGTCACGGCCCCATCATATACTCGCATCCCTGGCATTTCTATCCCTCTACTCACCCACACCTCCTGTTATTTTCCAGCGACGGCAGCCGAACCAGTCAACCCTCGTACTCTCCACCGCATGGGAAGCCACTATCGTGTCTTCTCCGGCTCTGTGTCGTTCCCTTCGTAGGCCTCGCCGTCGTCCACCACCATGGTGCTCTCGGTGCGGCGTGGTCAACGTGGTCAACGAACCACATCCATGGAAAGTGGACTGCACGTGGAGAGGCTGACAGTTGGGTCCACGGCCGCACACAAGGAAATGCCTCCTTACTATGTGCAAAATAATGATTCCTCCACCTGACATCTGGGACCCGCTGGAAGGGCCTCTGTATTTTGTGAAAAAAATGTTCCCTCCGCTGACAGGTCGGACCCACCAACTATATCTTCGCACGCAAGGAAGTGCCTCCTTATTGCGCACAAAAAATGAATACCCCCTGCCAGTTGGGACCCACCACATTGGGAGGCTAGCTTGTGGGCCTACTAAGTTGACGGGGACGGAGGGCTTTGTGAACTTAGTCAATATATGAATGATTCTAGCTCCAGTGACCGTACGATGTCCATCCAACGGCCGTAGTGCTTCTTCAACCTCTGGTCTTCTTGCTCTAGCCCCCCAAACCAACGCTAGTCGTGCCGCGTGCTCCTGCCTCCCGTGGCCGGCTGTGATGCCGCGGAGGCCTCACCGCCCCCTAATACTCCCATCGCTGGCCAGGCCATCCCTCTACTCACCCACACCCCCTGTTATTCTACGGTGACGACAGCCTCACACCGTAGCCGAACCAGTGAACCGTCGTACTCCTCCCCATGTGGGCATCCACTGCCGCGTCTTCCCTGGCTCCGCGTCGTCCCCTTCCTAGGCCTCACCATCATCCACCGCCTTGGTGCTCTAGGCGTGGCGTGGTCAATGTGGTCAACGACCGACTTCCATCGGAAGAGTATTGTACGTGGAGAGGCTGACAGCTGGGTCCACGGCAGCTGCAAGGAAGTGCCTCCTTATTACACGTAAAATAATTATTCCTGCACCTGACAGTGGGGACCCATCGGATGGGCCACCGTATTTCATGAAATAAATGTTTCCCCCTGACCGCTGGGACCCACCAGCTACATCTTCGCACGCAAGGAAATGCGTCCAGAACAAAAAACGATTCGCCCCCCTGACTGATGGGACCCACTAGCTATATCTTCATACGCAAGGAAATGCCTGACAGTCGAGACCCACCTGGTCGAAGCGTACGTAGTGTTGTCATTCCGGTCGTGAAGTGTACGTACATACTGGTCGATGTAGAGCGCGCACGTGTTGTAGTAGAGGCGCGCATGTAGCATGTACACGTACATACAGCGGCCAGTGGGGAAGAAAGAAAATACGGCCACTTACGTACATACGGGCGGGGTCTCGAACGCCTACTCGCGCATACGTACGGCTAGGGCTTGTGTACATCGCTGGGTCGGAACGGAGAAACTGCGTCGTCATCGTGTTCATGGGGAGCCAACCGGCTGGGTCGGAACAAAATGTGCCGTCGTGTTCATCGGGAGGGCTTCGACGGAACAACCAACAGAAACGAGGCCTGGCGTACTGCAGAACAGAGGAAACGGCCTTGTGTTCGACCGGCCACGGTCGAAACGGGATCCTGTTCATCGGGAGGGATCTGGCGTACCGCAAAACAGAGGAAAAGGACCTCCTACGGTCGAAACGGGGGTCCTGTTCATCGAGAGGGGTGTGGCATACCACAGAATGGAGGAAACAAACTTGTGTTGGAGTGCTACGGTCGAAACGGGGGTCCTATTCATCGGGAGGGGTGTGGCGTACAGCAAAACGGGACTCCACAGGATACTGTTCATCTCCACCGTCGACCCCCTCCAGCCTCCATGGGCTAATGTTCATCCACCGTCGACCTCCTCCAGCCTCCACCTGCGATTGTTCATCCACGGGCTCCTATTCATCCAGCCTCCACCGCGCGCTACTCCACCGGCTACTGTTCAACCAGCCCTCTCCACGGGCTCCTGTTCAACCACCCCTCCACGGGCTACTGTTCATCCAGTCCTCCACCATCTACTGTTCATCCTGCCATCCACGGGGTGGTCCTTTTCACCCAACCCTCCACGGGGTCCTATTCATCCAGCCCCAACTGGCTCGATCGATCGGGGTCCTGTTCATCCAGAAGCAACACCATGGGGTCATGTTCATCCACGAGGCACGAGGGGGGTCAACCACCTGCCCACGAGGGTGGAGAGCGCGCCCTACCCCCCTGGGCGCAGCCCCTGCCTCATGGGCCCACGATGGCCCTCCTCCACTTATCCTTTCACCCACACACTCCTTCTTCCTCCCCCAAACACGAATATCCAGCTCAAACCCGAGTCCAAGCTCATTTTGCTGCCATTTTCGATCTCCTTGCTCAAAGCACCTCTCACAAAACTGCTTGGGGGAGATTGTTCCTTGGTATGTGACTCCTCCATTGGTCCAATTAGTTTTTGTTCTAGTGCTTTATTCATTGCAAATTTTTGTTGCTTAGGTGACCCTGTTCTTGAGCTTGCATGTCAAATATTTATGGTCAAAAGTAGTTTTGATGCATGATATAGGCCCTAGGCACTTGTAGGAGTAGTTGCTATCAATATTATTGAGTTTGGTTTACTTTTATTTTGAAGTTACTAAAAATTTTCAGAATTTTTCAGAGGAAGAAAAATGCTTAGGAAAATGTTCCAAGGTGGTTCCTCAAGGAAACAAGGACCCAGGCTTGCAATGCGTGATGCTCATGATGAGCCACCAAGAGACGCTCCAGTGCGTCCTTGTGAGTAGCCTTCTGAAAACTTTATGGATCGAGCGGGAATTAAGGAAGAATTCAATGCATATTTGCGTAATGTTGATCTTGTGAGCTTCGAGGAAGAGAAGTGCAGCCAGTATCACAATCTCACTAGTTCCTTTGTGAGGAGGTTTGAATTTTCATCTTCACATAATTCTCCAACTGTCCTGTTTGATCTTTATGAAAATTCTTATACTATGGACTTAGAGGATTTTACCACTGCTTGCAAACTTCCACAATGGGGTAGCATAAGGGATCCTCGCAAATCTGAATTTAGAGATTTTCTTGCTAGCATAACTATGGGAGAATCTAGAGATATTACACAAGCTACCATAGGGAGCATTCACTTTCCTGCTATACATTATTTTGCTCTCTTCATAGGTAGATGCATGAATGGTAAAGATGAGGCATGTCATATGTGTGTCCCTGACCTCAGTATTCTTAGGAGTGTTGTGTTAGGAGATAAATCTTACAATTTGGGAGCCATTGTTGCACGTAGGTTGCATCTTAATAGATTTAATGGAGATTTCTTTGGAGGAATTTATGCAACCCGCATAGCTAATTTTCTTGGTGTATCCATACGCGAAGATGATATTGAATTACCCCCTGCTTACCTAGACTTTAATTCTATGGTTCACCACCAGTTTGTCGAGAGGAATGAATCACCTCTCCAGTATCGACTAATCTTTGACAGATGTTGTGCTGTCCATATTACTCTCCCTGCTCCTGCCTTCTTTGATCATCAGGCAAAAGGAAGATATGTTATTACCAGAGAGGAGGCAGATGAGTACGAGAGGAGAGCGGAGGCTGCTCGTCGCCACGCTGCAGCTCAGGAGGCGATATCCGCTGCATCTCAGTACGACCCCAGCTATTATTATGGATATCCGCCAGGCCAGCCGTGGCCATAGACCAACTTAGGCCAAAAGCCTAAGCTTGGGGGAGTACGTATTTCCCACCGACATTACATTTATGTTCACACACTCATTGCTAGATGTCGGTGCTCATACTTTTTCATTGTATCATCCATGCTAGTTTACTTTCTTTTTATGCTTTCTTTTTGTGTGTTTAATAAACCTTAAGAAAAAGCCAAAAAAATAATAGTTGTAGCTTCTAATTAGTTTACTTCCAATGCTTGTAGTAGTAATTAAAAAGAAAACCCAAAAATATTTCATGTTCTTCTTCTACTTGTTGGGAGCTCTCCCGTGTAAATAGTTTTATTTCTTTTCTTTTCTTTGGGGGTCGATAGGAGAAGACCATAATTAAATTGTTGAAGTGGCTCTTATATGCATTATTGTTGATCTGACAAAAGAGCCCATATTGCCTTGTCTTCTCCTATTTATTGAATGCTTGCAGATTCTAGCTTAGTCCAATGCACGTGCACTATTACTATTATTCACATCGTTTGGTCGTGCAAGTGAAAGGCAATTATGATGGTATATGATGGACTGACTGAGATGAGAAAAACTGGTACGAACTCGACCTCTTTTTTTTGTAAATATGATTAGTTCATCGTTCTTGATTCAGCCTATTATGAATAAACATGTTTGCAATGACAACTAGAGATCATAGTTTCTTCTGCCATGCTTGATTAGCTATGAGTTATAATGGTTTACCTTGCGTGCCAACATGCTATTAAAATGGCTGTGATGTGGTATGATAGGGTGATATCCTCCTCTCAATGATTTAAGTGACTTGACTTGGCACATGTTCACGCATGTAGTTGAAACAAAATCAACATAGCCTTCAAAATATTTATGTTCATGGTGGATTATATCCTATTCATGCTTGCATTCGGTGTTGATTAATTTTAATGCATGTTCATGACTGTTGTCGCTCTCTAGCTGGTCGCTTCCCAGTCTTTTGCTAGCCTTCACCTGTACTAAGCGGGAATACTGCGTGTGCATCCAACTCCATAAACCCCAAAGTTATTCCATATGAGTCCACCATACCTACCTATATACGGTATCTACCTGCCGTTCCAGGTAAATTTGTATGTACCAAACTCTAAACATTCAAATAAATATCTTGTTTTGTATGCTTGAATAGCTCATGTATCAACTAGGGTTGTATGTATCTTCCATGTTAGGCGGGTTATTCTCAAGAGGAGTGGACTCCGCTCCTCACTCACGAGAAAGTGGATGGTCACCGGGATGCCCAGTCCCATGCTTTATGCAAACTAAATCAAAATAATTGCAAACAAAACTCCCCCTGGGACTCTTGTTAGTTGGAGGCACTCGTTGTTTCTAGCAAGCCATGGATTGATGCTTGTTGGTGGAAGGGGGGTATAAACTTTACCATTTTGTTTGGGAACCGCCTATAATGTGTGTAGCATGGAAGATATTGCCATCTCTTGGTTTTTATGTTGACAATGAAAGTATACTGCTCAAAATATTATTCACCTCTATTTCAAAACCGAGCTCTGGCACCTCTATAAATCCCTGCTTCCCTCTGCGAAGGGCCTATCTATTTACTTTTATGCTGAGTCGTCATCCTCTTATTAAAAAGCACCTGTTGAAGAGCACCGCTGTCATTTGCATTCATTATTGTTAGTTTACATTGAGTATGACTTGACTGGATCTCTTTTACCATGAATTACAACGTCTAGTCAGTCCTTGGTCTTTAAAGGTGCTCTGCATTTTTATTTTGCGGTCTCAGAAAGGGCTAGCAAGATACCATCTTGTTATATCATATTATGATTGTTTTGAGAAAGTGTTGTCATCCGAGATTTATTATTATTGCTCGCTAGTTGATTATGCTATTGATATGAGTAAACTTGAGACCTAAGCGTTATTGCGAATGTGGTTAGTTATAATGTTTGCTGAAAACTTGAATGCTGGCTTTACATATTTACAACAACAAGAGCAAATAGAGTTTGTAAAAGATTTTCTTTATCACTTTCAGTTTGTCAACTGAATTGCTTGAGGACAGCCAAAGGTTTAAGCATGGGGGGGTTGATACGTCTCCGTCGTATCTACTTTTCCAAACACTTTTGCCCTTGTTTTGGACTCTAACTTGCATGATTTGAATGGAACTAATCCGGACTGACGCTGTTTTCAGCAGAATTACCATGGTGTTATTTATGTGCAGAAACAAACGTTCTCGGAATGACCTGAAACTTCACAGAGCTACTTTTTGGAAAATATAAAAAATACCTGCAAAAGATGAAGGCCAGGGGGCCCACCACCTGTCCACAAGGGTGGGGGTGCGCCCCCCTACCTCGTGGGCCCCCTGGAGCTCCTCCGACTCCAACTCCAACTCTATATATTGTGTTTCGGGGAGAAAAATTAGAGAGAAGAATTCATCGCGTTTTACGATACGGAGCCGCCGCCAAGCCCTAAAACCTCTCGGGAGGGCTGATCTGGAGTCCGTTCGGGGCTCCGGAGAGGAGAATCCGTCGCCATCATCATCATCAAGCATCCTCCATCACCAATTTCATGATGCTCACTGCCATGCATGAGTAATTCCATCGTAGGCTTACTGGACGGTGATGGGTTGGATGAGATCTATCATGTAACCGAGTTAGTTTTGTTATGGTTTGATCCCTAGTATCCACTATGTTCTGAGATTGATGTTTCTATGACTTTGCTATGCTTAATGCTTGTCACTAGGGCCCGAGTGCCATGATTTCAGATCTGAACCTATTATGTTTTCATCAATATATGTGAGTTCTTGATCCTATCTTGCAAGTCTATAGTCACCTATTATGTGTTATGATCCGTGAACCCCGAAGTGACAATAATCGGGATACTTACCGGTGATGACCGTAGTTTGAGGAGTTCATGTATTCACTATGTGTTAATGCTTTGTTCCGGTACTCTATTAAAAGGAGGCCTTAATGTCCCTTAGTTTCCATAAGGACACCGCTGCCACGGGAGGGTAGGACAAAAGATGGCATGCAAGTTCTTTTCCATAAGCACGTATGACTATATTCGGAATACATGCCTACATTACATTGATGAACTGGAGCTAGTTCTGTGTCACCCTAGGTTATGACTGTTACATGATGAACCGCATCTGGCATAATTGTCCATCACCGATCCATTGCCTACGAGCTTTCCATATATTGTTCTTCGCTTATTTACTTTCCCGTTGTTATTGCTATCATCACTACAAAATATCAAAAACATTACTTTTACTAGTGTTACCTTTTGCTACCGTTACCAATACTATCATATTACTTTGCTACTAAATACTTTGCTGCAGATACTAAGTTTCCAGGTGTGGTTGAATTGACAACTCAGCTGCTAATACTTGAGAATATTCTTTGGCTCCCCTTGTGTCGAATCAATAAATTTGGGTTGAATACCCTCAAAAACTGTTGCGATCCCCTATACTTGTGGGTTATCTGGTACCGGCACTTTAAGCTTGGTTGGAGGAGCGAACCTTCATGTAGAATCTAATATAGCAAAAACTACACCACGCACACCAAATCATGCAAGACCAAGCCAACAAGAAGTGTTGCTTCAGGCAATTCCATGTCGGCAATGAAGTATTTCTCAAGCTACAGCCGTACCTGCTGTTGAGCGTGACATATATGTATTTTCATACAATTAATCTTTCTATGATCTCCAGCCATGTATAGTTGACTTTTAGAGATATGGTAGGATTAGTTGGCTTGTCACGCAAGACATATCGTGTATATATTGTGACCAACTCCGAGGAATACAATTGAGTTGCATCCCATATATTTTCTACATGGTATTGGTTTTCATTGTGATCTCCCCCGCTTCCGTCCCACGCAGCCGCCGCCCCTCCCTGTAGCCGCCGATGCCCCCTCCCAAACACTAACACTGCCGCCGCTACTCCCTCTATAGCCTCCACTGCCTCCTCCCAAACCCTACACCACCGCCACTACTCCCTCCCGTAATCGCCGCTGCCTCCCCCAAACCCTACACCTTCGCTGCTACTCCCTCCCGTAGCCGCCGCCTCCCCCCAAACACTAAACCGCCGCCGCTACTCCCTCCCGTAGCCGCCGCTTCCCCTCCCCTACCCTCAGCCACCATCTTCTCCCTATCCACCACCAAAACCCTAACACCACTGCTACCCCACCTCCCTCTCACCGCCACCATGTCCCACTCCATGGTCGATCTGTCCGATGCCGGCTCCTCCGCTGGCGCCATGTTCACCTCTGACCGCCTCAACGAGCTTGACATCAAAGATCGCGTGCCCTTAATCCTGGACCTCGACTAGCCATCCTACAACGCATGGTGCACCTACTTCACGCTCTTGTTCTGCTCCTACCGTCTCATCGAGCACGTTGACAGGAGTGTCGACTTCCGCAACATGAAGGATGACGATGAGTGGCTTATTGTAGATGCTTGCATCATCAAGTGGCTCTTCCTCACCATCTCACGGGGTCTCTTCGACATGGTGAACTCCCGTGACCCATCGGCGTACGCCATGTGGACACGGTTGTGCGACCTCTTCCTCGACAATCAACTCCAACGCTGTGTTTTCCTCCAAGGGGAGTTCTTCACGCTGCAGCAAAATGATCTCTCGATCGATGAGTACTGCACGCGGCTGAAGGTCCTCGCTGACGAGCTGCGCGACCTCGGCATGACCATCGACGACTTCGTTCTCCTCACATACCTCCTCCGGGGCCTCCACCCCGACCTCGGCCAGTCTGCCACCAACCTCTCCCTCGACACGCCGACGTACACCAAGGCCGTCACGTATCTTCATATGGAGGAGAAGCGCCTTCGCCACTCTGCTCGGCAGGCGACCCACACCGCTCCCCACGTTAGCCTTGCCGCCGGCCACGGCGCGTCTCCAAACCTAGCCGCGCCCTCCCCCTCTTGTGGTCGCAAGTAGAAGGGTCGCATGGGTCATCCCCGCAACTCCAACACGGCGCCGCGCCCTCCTGCGAACCTCGCGACAGTCCCTACTCCACACTAGCTGTCGGGGTATAACCCCTGGATGGGCGTTGTGTGATAACCCACAAGTTTAGGGGATCGCAACAAGGGTAGAGTATTCAACCCAAATTTATAGATTCGACACAGGGGGAGGAAAAGAATATTTGAAGCTATTAGCAGCTGAGTTGTCAATTCAACCACACCTAGAGATTAATTATCTGCAGCAAGTAATCCGTAGTAAAGTAATATGATAGTTTTGATAATAGTAGCAGCAGCAATGGTAACGGTAATAGTGATAGCAGTAATTTGGGAGCAAGTGTGACCGTGATGATAGCAGTAGTATATTACCAAAAACAATATTGGATAAATTCGTAGGCATTGGATCGGTGACTTGTTGGGTCATTCTAGGGTTAGTTTTATTCAAATCATGCAAATTAGAGTTCAAAACAAGAGGAACAGCGTTAGGAAAAGTAGATACGTTGGAGACGTATCAACTGCCCCAATCTTAAACCTTTGCTTGTCCTCAAGCAATTCAGTTGATAAACTGAAAGTGAAAAAGAAAAACTTTTACGAACTCTTTTGCTCTTGTTTGCATAAATAAGCTTAAATAGCTCCCAGGTTTTCAACCAACGTTATAACCAACCATGCCGACAATAACTTTTAAAGATTATATTAACTCATATCAATGACATAATCAGCTAGCAATAATAAGACATCTCAAACGGCAACACATTGTCAAAACAACCATGATATAATATGACAATAGTGGTATCTCGCTAGCCCTTTCTGTGACCGCAAAACATCAATGCAGAGCACCTCCAAAGTCCAAGCAGCGACTAAACATTGTAATTCATGGTAGAAAAGATCCTGCCATGATGCACTCAATATTAGCTACACACAATGCATAAGTCATGACAGCTGTGCTCTCAGGTTCTGGCGCTTGTTTTAGAAGGCGGTGACACAACATAAAAGTAAATAGATAGTCCCTTCACAGAGGGAAGCAATGATTTGGAGTGGTGCCAGAGCTCAAGTTTTTAAAATAGAGGTAAATGATATTTTGAGACATGCACCCTTCTCATTTACTTCACGACCATCAGTTATCAATATCTCCCATGCTAAACAAGCTAGTGGTGGTTCCCAAGCACTAAAAAGTAAAGGTTTTGACTCCATTGGGAGTTTTTGTTTGATTATTTGAGAGATTAACTATTTTTGTGTTTGCAGTTTGGGACTGGGCATCCCTATTACCGCCCTTTTCTCGTGCGATGGCGAGTGAATAAACAATCGATCTAAGAATAACCTGTTTAGCATGGAAGATACCGACCACCTCCTGTCGTTCCATGAACGATTCAGGCACACAAAAAGGATATTTTTTAGAAGTTTTTAGAGGTGGCACATGCAAATTTACTTAGGACGGCAGGATAATACCGCAAATAGGTAGGTATGGTGGACTCATCTGGAGTAACTTTGGGTTCAAGGTTTTTAATGTACAAACAGAATTCCCACTTAGTACAGGCGAGGGCTAGCAATTAGATTGAGAAGTGGCCAGCTAGAGAGAAACAACGATCATGATCATGCATTATGCATAAGTAACATCTGACACTAGCATGAGTAGGATATGATCACCATGAACATAAATATCGTAGAGGCTATGTTGGTTTTGATTCAACTACATGAATGAACATGTGTCAAGTCAAGCCACTCGAACATTCAGAGGAGGATACCATATCATCATACTACATCACAATCATTTTAACGCAATGTTGATATCCAAGATAAATCATTATTCGCTCCCAGCTACTTATGCATGGCATGAGAAACTATAATATCTAATTTGTAACATCCCGATTCTCGGAATGTTTAAGATTTTTTTCCCAAAAAGTAGGGCCAGAAAATTTTGTTCGCTTTATTTGGTTAACAGAAGCTAAAATTGAGTTTTCATAAATCGGAAAATTTAATTTGATTAAATACCAACATAAATTACATTTGAGTTTTGTTCTTTCCTTTTAGTTGGATTTTTTTGTCACCTGCAACATATAAGTTTATGCGCCTATGCTTTTTATTAGAATATTTTAGGAAGATTGTTTGATCTTTATTTGAGCATTTATTCATTTTCTGGACATCCCTTAGAAGAAAATTCATTTCTTCACCTTCACTCAAAATCTGAGCTAAATTCTCTAGCATAAACATCTCTCTCTCTTCCTGGGAGCAACCCACATTTTTTTCTTTCTTTCCACCAAACCACAAACTGCATGGGCCTTTCACATCAATTTTTTTTACCACTCTTGTTTTTCCGTCATCCGTTCCTTCTCCTAATGGGCTAACCGAGCTGTCCCATGTCTTCCTCACGGGAGAGCGCCTCTGCTCTCCCTCTTCTCTGTACGTTACAAGAGAGAAACCTACATTCAAGGAAACCCCTCCACTTATTCCCTTTAATCCACTTATTCCCTTTAATTGCTACAGTTTCCAAAAGTGAAGGCATAAGTATGTGCGCCTCCACGTCCAGACCCGAACTCTTCTTCTCCTCGTTCACTCACACCTACACCATTACAGAGAGAAAAATGTACAGTCATGAAGGAAGCCTCTCCTCTATTTCCTCAACCCTCAATCCTTTGAAGTTCTGAATATATGTAGTTGTGTGCGTTGATCTCCTCTGTCAATCCATTGACTTCTCCTGCGATTTACGTTTCTCATTCTCCCAAGAATTCCTCCAAAAGAAACGGTGTTCCATATACGTCGGTCCACGATCCCTATGAAGGAGGTCATCCCCATCCACGCCCTTGCACCAGAAGATTGCCCTCCATGCTGTGAACCCATTCAGAGAAGAAGGAACATGATCCAACGACCACACGTGCAGAATTTTGCATCTCCTTCAACCCCGTTCGTCGAGGTCGTCGCACTGTTTCATCAAACTACGTGAGCCTCTACCAAATTCCTTCTGCACGTGACTTGCCATCATCTAGTGTATCCCGTAGACATTATTATTCAACCTATCTCTGTCGTTGCTCATGGCGATGCATGAACGAATGCCACCGACATGTCCGCGTACATTTTAATTTCTCGGATGATCTTGTGTTCAACACATGATTTATTTCTTCTGCTCGTAGTAACCCTGTAGTGTAGTTAGATTACTTTGCCGGTCAATTGATTTTTATTATAGGTTTTATCTAGTCGTTCTTGTTAACTGAAACAATGGATTTTGATATAGTTTTGTATGGTTTCTCGTAGAATTATGATGTGCCTCTGTAACGGTGCTTGTGAATTATTACCATGTGTAGGAATTGATGGTTATCATTTTCCATCGAGTAGGTTTTGATTTGTGTTAAGTTTATTTGGATAAGTGTGTATGTGAATGTTTTGTTGCAGTGTAAATCATGTAGGGAGTGTTTAAATTTTAGTTTTCCCATGTCTATGGCATGCCTAGGAGCATGCTCTAATCGTTAATATGATTCTAGGATTATTGTAGAAATTCCAAGAATTAAATTTGGACTTATTAAATAGTGATACATGATATTTAGTTTGATAGTTTTGTACTATTGGTAGACGCATTATATGCATGTGTACGTATTTGAATAAGAATTTCCATACGTAGAAATCTTCATGTTTAATCTAAGATTGGTTTGATGTCTTTGTGTATATAATACTTGTTTCTTGCATTATTGATTTGTGTCTGCTAGCTTATGATTATATTTGCACTGTTATAGGAATGTTTATAACATGTGGTAGTATGGGATCTATCTGCACTATTTTTTTGATGCATAGTTTTATGGTTTGATTCTTGTTGTTTCCTTTACGTTTGTCTAGCACAAAGATGTCCTAGTCATGTCTTATGTATTCATCTACATCCATGTATATATTGAAACCATGTCATGCTTTTGATAGTTGTTTGTCAATTTATTATTGTGAGCTAGTTCTTTACATTAGCGGTGATGAATTGGTATGTTAACTAACATAGTAATGTTTGCGGCAAATTGCTTGTTGTAGGCCTATTATTAAGATTTAGATTATGTGTCACACCATGGTTCAAGCTCACTTTCTTACTTCCCTAAGTTGTGTGACATGGCATGCTTTGTGTGATATTTAGTAGCAACATTTGAGTAGTTGTACCATATCGTGGAGATGTTTGTTATGCAAGATCACATGACTGGTTGCTTTATCTCATGCTTTATATTTGCATTTCTAGATATAACTTATTATTGTGCAAAAAAATTAGCTTATTACTTCTCGGTATTAACCTATGTGTTTTATTTACCTAGAACAATACATGTATATCTTTAGTCGCTTGCATAGTTAAACGCATGTTTTATTGAATGTTCACCCCGTGTCTAGCACATTGATATGTTCATGCATATGGTTAACATTTAATTGTTGGTAGATCTATGTTAGTAGTTTATTAATATTATATTATTTTAACAAATAGTATTCATTCTTGCTTGTTCAATATCATGTCATGATATTGTGATTGGATAGGGTGTGTGCGTACTAGTTTATGCCATAGATCTTTCCTAGTTGTTTATGTTATGTCCTTACATGTGTAAGTTGTACTAGATAGAAATGCATGCCATCATGTTATCCATGCTAGTATAATACATGTTCATTGGTTGATGCCATGATCTAGTATTACATGTCTACATGCTCATTTTGCCTGCTCGATGTGCTTATATTTATAACTAGCATGATAGCATTGTGTGATAATGCCATGCTTCCATGTTCTTACATACCATAACTAGTGTGTAGGGTGGTGTGCTACTACCCTGCTTGATTGTCATGTTAGTGGATATCAACTAAGTAATCTTATTATTGTGAGTTGTATTCTATTGGTAGCATATTTTGGCATCTCATGTGATGATCATCCATGCTTAGCATTATATCTAGTGGTTGCATTGTTGTATGCCTAGACATATTTCGTGCAAGTAATCTTTCATGTATAATGATGTTGCGTGTGTTATAGTTGCCTAGTTTAGATCTTCCTTATAGATGATTACCTTGTCACATGCTAGTACTATCGGTGTTCTATACATGTTGCAATAGTTCATCTCATGCCTGGGGTAGTTATTTTCCATGTTAGTAGAGTTGTGGTTTGATCATATGCCTAGAGTATATAATTTGATGTGATGGTTAACTTGTTTTGGCATATATTTGGTTTGTGATATTGGATCGATATCATTCAGTATTGCCTAAGGACCAAACTAAGATCCAACTCTAGTCATGTTTGTTGTATGTGTTTCATTGTTTAACTAGTATGTTTTATAATGTTGGTTTGTTTGTCTTATGGATCAGTTGCTTTTGAATTAATATATGGTTGATGTATATGTTTGCCTGCTATTGACCATTGTAAATATTTAGATACTATCTCGATATTTATTTCTAGTTAACTCTTACCTCACCATGCCATGTTGTGATTGTGTACTTAAAATGCATACGTTGGTTCCATTCCATGTGTGTTGTCGCCATTGTGTTGGTTATATGGTAGTTTCAAGCCTTCCTTAGCCTTGTCAACCTAACTCTGCTCCTTTGTTGAATCATATCTCTTACCGTCCTATCGTGCTACCTCATTTCAGAATCTCCACCTGACCAATATCTTGTTATCCATCTGTTCTTCATTTGTTTTGGATGTTATTTGGATCTACTTTTGCGTTGGTATTTATTTGTTTTCATTTGCTATCGTTACAACGAGTAGGGTGTGATGATGTTGGACATGGACACAACCAGTTACCGAAGAAGGACTCAACAACGAAGGCATGCCTCCTTCTTTGATCATACTTATCCTATGTTTTACAAAATTGCATTGTGTTTTATGGTTACTATATGCACGCTATTTTAATTCTTGTACCTAGCGTGTCGATTGACACATTACCTTGATCTGCTTGTCGCCTATTCACTTGACACCTGAGTATAATTATAGTATTCCAGTAGAGTAGAAATGCTTAGCCATCCTTATATCATATAGGTCCATTGTTGAATGATCTTTGGATCATTGACACTTGAAACTTGTTGTTGAGCTCGCTGAGCTACACTGGTTGGCCCTTGTTGACCTTCTCTATCCTCTTCTACTCTGGGTGAAACTTACCATCTGAATATTGGCGCGGGCGACAGCTGAATCAAGGATTGAAGGAGTGATTGGCTGCCCATCATAAGCTGGAGGGAGGAATCAGTTGTCTGTGCCGCATGAGGCCTAATAAGTCTTGGATTTGAAGATTGTGATAACAGTACAGCCACGTGCTATATGGGCACTTGCTTGGTTAATTAGTTAGTTCACTCTTATTGTCGTCATCGCCTTACCACAGATGGGACAGCTGCCTTACCACTGATCCCAATGGTGAGGCTCCTCCTCTGCCTCTGCAGCAGCCTGAGCATTTCGGTAGGCAATGATGTCCGCAGGCATGGTCCTATATCCGCCCCTGGCAACAGAATCAAAAAAAGTAGGAGCAGGCAATGGAATAATACCACGAGTTTCAATGCTAAAAACCAGGTTATAAGGAATAGGAATGTCAGGAGATTTATCATGAGTTAAATGGTGGTGATCCATGGCAGCACGGTCTAGGTAAACCTTGGTCAGAGGGTAATCATGAGGGCGTATCTCAACCTTGAAGTGAGCCGCCAAACGAGTAGCATAAATCCCACCATGAATTTTACCCTTGGATTTATTAAGGTGGAGGCGACGAGCCACAATAGCTCCCAAGCTATAAGTGTTGTCGCCTCTAATGCACGACGCAAAACAGGAAGGTCTGGTGAGCTGAGCGCACCCACCTTCTCCCTAGCAAGCAAGCATTTTACAATGAAAAGAGCAAAGTAATGAACTGTGGGATAGCTGACATCCCTCTCTCATCTCCCACTATCAAAGTGCGATAAAAGGCCATCAGAAGGGATCATGCATATGTTACAAAATTCAGTAAGTGGTATCTGATGGTTTTCAGCATATAAATCAAAACTCCCTTCAGGAGGATTATTCCTAGGCAGGAAAGTAAAGCTTTGAACAAAGATGTTTGTGAGGATTTGGTGAGTAAGTGGTATCTGATGGTTTTCAGCAGATAAATCAAAACACACTTTAGGAGGATTATTCCTAGGCAGGAAAGCAAAGCTTTGAACAAAGATGTTTGTGAGGATTTGGTGCTGTTCACACTCATCTGCGATGAAGTTGGTGAGGCCGGCATTAGCAGCATGTTGCGTGAACTCCTGAAGGATTCCAGCCTCTTCTAGGAACGGGGTGTGCGGCCATTCACACGACCGTACTTCCGCCAACCTCCAAGGATGAAGATCACTATCAGATGACACCCCAATAACACCCTTGGAGTTCTTCTTAGAGCCAAACTTCCTAAAGATATTCATGGTTTTCCTATGAACGCAATTTTGAAATTTATTAACCCATAACATTTTCTCAACAAAACTTCCCAAAAATGATACCAACTACTCATAGGGGTACATAAAGGCCATAGCAAGCATTCAAACTACTTAGAACACTAAGAATTCAACATGCAAGCTCATCTACCGCAGCACCAAGAGTAGCTAATTATTCGAAATATAAACCACTAAAACAAAAACTAACTGGACAAACAGTGGAGTCATATACCAGGCAACAATCCCCCGAAACAGTTTCAGAAATGGAGCTTTGAGCAAAGAGATCGAAATCCGCGGGTTTGAGAGCAAGAACACGGGAGAGAGAGCAATGGAGATTTTTTTCTGGAGGTAGATGATGATTTGGTGTAAAGAAATAAGTGAGGGGGCCCACGTGGGGACCACAACCCACCAGGCGCGCCCAGGTGGGTTGTGCCCACCTGGTGCACCTCCCTGTGATGTTATTTGCAACAAAAATTCAGACAAATTCAGAAAAAATCGTATTAAAGTTTCATGGCATTCTGAAAATTTTTATTTTTGGGTCATTTTTTATTGCACAGGAAAATCAGAAAACGGAAAAAACATGGAATTTTATTTTATTCAACTAATAAAAACAGAAAACCAAAAGTAGGGACAGAAGGTAGTGCTTACTAAATTCATCAACTTCATACTGCTCAAAATGATCCATTAATAAGGTTGATCAAGTCTTATTAACAACCACTTTCGATTAGCATGAAACCAAAGAACTTTCGTAAATCACTAAGTTACCTCAATGGGGATATGAATGTCCCCAACAATAAGCATTTCATATTTCTTTTTGACAGTAGGTAGAGGTATTTGAAAACTTCCAATAGTGATTGTCGGAGATTTTTCAATAACATTAATACCATTCACTTGGAATTGTTTTTTCGGAAAGTGCACCGTACGCTCATTACCATTAATATGAAAAGTGAGCTTGCTTTTATTGCAATCAATAACAGCCCCTGCAATATTCAAGAAGGGTATACCAAAGATAATCGACATGTTGTCGTCCTCGGGCATCTCAAGTATAACAAAGTCAGTCAAAATAGTAACATTAGCAACAACAACGGGCACATCCTCACAGATACCGATAGGTATGGCAGTTGATCTATCAACCATTTGTGAAGATATTTTAGTAGGTGTGAGTTTATTCAAATCAAGTCTTTTATATAAAGAGAAAGGTATAACACTAACACGAGCTCCTAAATCACACAAAGCAGTTTTCACATAATTCTTTTTGATGGAGCAAGGTATAGTTGGTATTCCCGGATCTCCATTTTTTTAGGTACTCCTTCCTTAAAAGTATAATTAGCAAGCATAGTGGAGATTTCATCTTCTGATATTTTTCTCTTATTAGTGATGATGTCTTTCATATACTTTGCATAAGGAGGCGTTTTTAAGATATCAGTCAAGCAAGTACGCAAAAAGACTGGCCTCAGCATTTAAACAAAGCATTCAAATTCTTCATCATCATTCTTTTTAGTTGACTTAGGTCGAAAAGGCATAGGTTTTTGAACCCATGGTTCTCTTTCTTTACCGTGTTTTCTAGCGATGAAGTCTCTTTGTCATACCTTTTATTCTTAGGTTGTGGGTTATCAAGATCAACAGGTGGTTCTATCTCAACATCATTGTCTAGTTCTTTATTATTTGGTTGAGTGTCTTCATGAACCTCGTCATTATCTTTTTCATTATTACTAGGTGAGTGTTCATTACCAGATTGAGTTTCAGCATCTGAGATAGAAGTTTCATTATCATTATCAGGAGGTTTCTCTATTTCAGGTTCATTAGGAGCATGCAAAGTCCTATCATTTTTCTTTTTCTTTTTCTTTTTAGAAGAACTAGGTGCACTAGTGTTATATCTTTATGAATCTTGTTCAATTCTTTTTGGGTGTCCCTCAGGATAAAGTGGTTCCTGAGTCATTTTACCTCCTCTAGTTGCAACTCTAACAACAAAGTCATGCATATTATTATTCATTTCATCAAGCAATTCTCTTTGTGATTTAGCAACTTGTTCTAACTGAGTTTGAACCGTAGAAGCATGCTTTCCAACACCTCTAACATCATTTGATATTCTAAATAACAAGTCACTCAAACGAGCAATCATAACATAATTGTATTTTAATTGTTTCATAACATTGGCACTGAAGTGATCTTGTTTTCTAATATAATTTTAAAACTCATAAAGGCATTGGCTAGGATGCATATTGTGAGGATTGTCATTATCATTCAATTTCATAAGAGAATTTACCTCTACCACCTTAGGCAGTGGTGGTGTATTAAGCCCATGTATTTTTTTCAATAGAAGGTAAAATTTTAACATCCTCAGCTTTAATACCTTTTTCCTTCGTAGATTTCCTTGCCTCTTGCATATCTTCAGGACTGAGATATAATATACCCCTCTTCTTTGGAGTGGGTTTAGCCGGTGGTTCAGGAAGAGTCCAATCATCATAATTTTTTCAATATGTTATTCAATAATTCTTCAGCTTGTCCAACGGTTCGTTCCTCGAAAACACAACCAGCACAACTATCTAGGAAGTCCCTAGAAGCATCGGTTAGTCCATTACAGAAGATATCAAGTATTTCATTTTTCTTAAGAGAATGACCAGGCAAAGCATTAAGTAACTGGCAAAGCCTCCCCCAAGCTTGTGGGAGACTCTCTTCTTCTATTTGAACAAAGTTCAATATTTCCTGCAAGGTAGCTTGTTTCTTATGAGCAGGGAAATATTTTTCAGAGAAGTAATAAATCATATCCTGGGATTACGCACACAACCAAGAGCAATAGTATTGTACCAAGCTTTAGCATCACCCTTTAATGAGAAAGGAAATAATTTGAGAATAAAGTAATAGTGAGTTTTCTCATCATGAGTAAAAAGGGTGGCTATGTCATTCAACTTAGTAAGATGTGCCACAACAATTTCAGTTTCATAACCATGGAAAGGATCAGATTCAACGAAAGTAATTAACTCTAGGTCGACAGAGAATTCATAATCCTTATAATCAATAAAGATAGGTGAAGTAGCAAACTTAGGATCACATTACATTCTAGCATTCAGAGATTTTTCTTTATACTTGCATAATAATTTTTCTAGATCATCTCTATCTCTGCAAGCAAGAATATCTCTACTTGTCTCCTCACTCATAACATAACCTTCCGGTACCTTAGGAAATTCATATCTAGGAGGGCTAGTTCTAGTAGGTGTTTCAGGAGTTTCAGTTTCAAGCTCATCATCAGATTCAACAACATCATGTTGTATAACTCTAGCAATTTGTTTATCAAGAAAGTCACCAAGTGGCACATCATCATTAAGCAAGGTACTAGCATCATCATAAGCATTATACATAGCAGAGGTAGCATCATCAATAACTTGCGACATATCATAATTAATAGCATGTGGTGTTGTTGCAAGTTTACTTATAACAGAAGGTTAATCTAAAGCAGACCTGGATGGCAGTTCCTTACCTCCCCTCGTCTTTGAGGGAAAAAACTTAGTCTTAGCATCCTTCAGATTCTTCATAGTGATAATATGATAATAATCCCAAGTGACTCAACAAATATAGCTATGCTTCCCGGCAATGGCACCAGAAAAAGGTCTTGATAACCCACAAGTATAGGGGGTCACTACAGTTTTCGAGGGTAGAGTATTGAACCCAAATTTGTAGATTCGACACAAGGGGAACCAAAGAATATTTGAAGGTATTAGCAGCTGAGTTGTCAATTCAACCACACCTGGAAATTAATTATCTGCAGCAAGTAATCAGTAGCAAAGTAATATGATAGTTTTCATAATAGTAGGAGTAGCAATGGTAACGGTAAAAGTGATAGCAGTAATTTGGTAGAAAGTGTAACAGTGATGATAGCAGTAGTATCTTAGCAAAAACAATATAGGATAAATTCGTAGGCATTGGATCGATGACTTGTTGGATGAGACAGTTATAACCTAGGGCGATACGGCACTAGCTCTAGTTCGTCAATATAATGTAGGCATGTATTACGTAAATAGTCATACATGCTTATGGAAAGAACTTGCATGACATATTTTTTCCTACCCTCCCATGGCAGCGGGGTCCTATTGGAGACTAAGGGATATTAAGGCCTCCTTTTAATAAAGAACCGGAACAAAGCATTAACACACAGTGAATACATGAACTCCTCAAACTACGGTCATCACCGGGAGTGGTCCCGACTATTGTCACTCCGGGGTTGCCGAATCATAACACGTAGTAGGTGACTATAACTTGCAAGATCGGGTCTAGAACATGGATATAATGGTGATAACATAAACGGTTCAGATCTAAAATCATGGCACCGGGCCCAAAGTGACAAGCATTAAGCATAGCAAAGTCATAGCAACATCAATCTAAGAACATAATGGATACTAGGGATCAAGCCCTAACAAAACTAACTCGATTACATGATGAATCTCATCTAACTCTTCACAGACCAACGAGCCTACGAAGGAATTACTCACTCCCAGTGGGGAGCATCATGGAATTGGCGATGGAGAAGGGTTGGTGATGACGAAGAACGAAGATCCCCCTCTCCGGAGCCCCAAACGGACTCCAGATCTGGCCTCCCAATGAAGAACAGGAGGTGACGGCGGCTCCGTCTCGTGGATCGCGATAATTCTTTCTCCCTGGTTTTTTCTAGAAAAATAGGTATTTATGGAGTTGGAATCACCGTCTGCGGGGCCACCACGTGGGGACAACCCACTGTTGGGTTCTATGATAGATTGCGTTGACTGCAAATTAAAAATTTTCTACGCGCAGAACAACCAGGAACATGCTACGGGAAATGGATCATAGTTCATTACCACTAGACGCGCAGTGCCGTGCAGCGAAAGAAGAGTTGGTGCAGCGCGTCCGCCTGGATCGTCTCCTCCTCGTCCGATCTCCCTCGAACAGCCGGTCGCCGGATCCCACATACAAGTTCGCCGGAGCGGCGCAAGTGCACCGCCTCTAACGGTATCGGCGCGTGCAGGAGGAACACCATGCGGCGAACTGCTAGGTCCGATCACACAGTCGGTGGCGAGTGGAGGTGTCTATTCACAACACATGCAAACCCTAGTGACAGCGCCGAAGCGATCAACCGCATGAGTGTGCCGCACCCCACTTTATATAGGCATCTGTCGCGGGCTCAACACTTGGGCCTCGCACGGACCCTAAAGCCCATAAGTCTACTCAGCCAGAATCCAAACACAGCTCGGATCACATCCGACCAGTGTCCTTGGACCCGACCTCGTAGGTTCCTTCCCTTAAGCGCGCGACCCCTTAGGTTCAAGCCGGCTTGGTCACAGTTCGGATCACCTCTGAACTGCACGGTTGATAGCGCCCTTAGCAAGGCATGCTGAACACCAAGCAGACTATGAAGCTGGTTAGGCAAACCTGTACATCATACTTCCATTCGTTCTACCACACGATATATGTTGTCGGGATCAAGGCGAGTCTATCATCCTTGTGCTAGCCCGACCTCTTTCTCGTTCCAATGCTGCCGACCACAAACTGGATTATCTCATAATCCATGTCGCGTGGCCATATTTATCTTGGTCGGATCACATGAGGGGCCCAAAATATATCTCTCCTGATCGGAGGGGCAAATCCCATCTTGCTCGACCATGTCTCGCAGCATGGGTCTGGACAAGCCCGAAACCTAACTTTGTAACTACTCAGTCACGGAGTAGCGTTTGGTTGGCCCAAAGCAAGTCTGTCACCATCCCGAGTACATGCGCCGGCTCAGGTCTTAGGACATAGAACGTATGTTGTACTAGAGACTCACAGATGACATATCGTTGCGTCTCATAGTTGGGTCTGTCCGACTCGGACCTTATCTTGACTCGGATCCAACTACATCGAATCCGACCAAATCCTTCCAAGTCCATATTATCCGGTTAGCATCCAATGCTCCATGGCTAGTGAGACCAAGCCATCGACCGTGTTATATGCTAGTCTAGTCGGCTGCGCGTGCACACAGCCCTTTCGACTAGGGACCTTTTAGAACAGTCCCACAAAAAAGTCACATACTTGCTGATACACATCATTGATAATGTCCAAGGACTATCTTTATTCATAAACACACAAGAAATATCATCATACATGATTTCCTCTAGGGCATATCTCCAATAGCCACCTGGGCGCGCCTGGTGAGAGGGGCGCGCCCTATGGGTTTTGCCCACCCAGGTGCCCCCCTTCGGTAGGTCTTGGCTCCAGAAATTCTCTTTTATTATATAAAAATTTCTTGCAAAGTTTCGTTCCATTCCGAGAACCTTTATTTCTACACAAAAACAACACCATGGTAGTTCTGCTGAAAACAGCATGAGACCGGGGTTAGTTTCGGTCAAATCATGCAAATTAGAGTCCAAAACAAGAGGAAAAGCATTAGGAAAAGTAGATGCATTGGAGACGTATCATCGTGCATGCTTACTCCATGTCCGTCCCCCGCCCACTTCTAGGGGCATCCTTGGTGCATGGTCGACCTATCATCAGGCGCTGCTGACCGCGCCCTCCCTCGGGTTTGCGACATATGGCAGCACCACGGCCTAAAGTGGCCCTCCGCCTACGGCACGTATGGCGGTACCCCCAGCGGTGTTTGGGACCTGACAGTCCTCTCCGCCCTTCACGCCGCACCCTCGCCGAGTAACTACAATGGAGGTGGCGATTGGTACATGGACACCGGCGCCGCCGCTCACATGGCTTCTAACCCCGGTATCCTCTCCCGTGCCTCCCCCTATCCTTTCAACTCTCGCATCATGGTTGGTGATGGCACCTCTCTTCCCATCACTCATCACGGTTCGTCCTCCCTTCAGTTTCCCTCTTCATCTTTAACGCTTAATAACATGCTTGTCTCACCATCCTTAATCAAAAACCTATGTTCTATTCATACTCTTTACTCGTGAACATCTTCTCACTGTTGAGTTTGACGCTCTTTGTTTCTCTGTCAAGGATGCTCGCTCCCGGAGGATTCTGCACCGATGTGATTCCCCCGACAATCTCTACCCATGCGCTCCTACTATGAGTGGCGGTCCGGTTTCTCTCCATGCCGATGTCTCGCTTTCGCACGCTCGACTTGGTCATCCTAGCACCGACGCTCTTCACAAAATTTTGAGCAATTTTTCCTTTTCGTGTAATGAATCAGTGGCTCATACTTGTCATGCTTGCCGTATCTGAAAACACGTTCACTTGCCGTTTTCTTCCTGTACATCAATTGCTACTTTTCCATTTGATGTTATTCATTGTGATGTTTGGACATCTCGAGTGCCGAGCAATTCGGGCTTATCATATTATCTTGTGATTTTAGATGATTTTTCTCACTTCACTTGGACTTTTTCGTTACGCCGTAAATCCGAGGTCGCCTCCACCCTTCACTCCTTTTATGCTTACGTCAACACCCACTTTCATCTAACCATTGCTCACCTTCAAACAGATAACGGAAAAGAATTTGATAACCTCGCCATTTGACATCTTCTATCTACCCATGGCACCATCTTTTGTGTCACATGTCCATATACATCCCAATAAAACGATCGTGCCGAACGTGTCCTCCGCACCCTCAATGGGAGTGTATGTGCGCTGCTCTTCCATGCACACATGCCATCACGGTTTTGGCCAGATGCCCTCGCTACCGCCACGCTTCTCCAAAACATCCGGCCTTGCAAACCACGATGGAGCTATACACCTCATCATCTCTTGTTCGTGTCTCCTCCATCCTATGATGATCTTCACGTCCTCGGTTGCTTCTGTTACCCTAACATTACCGCCACCGCTCCGAACAAACTTGCGCCTCGGTCTCTCACTTGTGTCTTTCTTGGCTATCAACCCAACACCAAAGGCTTTCGCTGTTACGACCCCGTCACTCATCGTGTGTTCGTCTTGCGGCACGTTTACTTGGATGAGGTTGTCTTCACTTTTGAGCAGGTAACTTTGACAGCGGCCTCATCCTCAGAAACCCTTCCTCGTCGGTAGCGTGGAGCCCTTGTGCTTCCTACGACACGGCCGCATGCTCCTCAAGCGGCCCATTCAGTTCCCTCCGCAGAACCTCCCTCGTCGGTTGTAGTGGAACCGGCCTCGACTCCGCTGGCTTAGGAAGAGTCGAACCCGTCTCCGTTGGCTTCGGCACAAGCCTCTGCAACCGTGTCGGCCCCTTCATCACCGTCCACGGCCGAGCTCTCGGCCGTCTCCTCCGCCACGATGTCGCCCTCTGCAGCACCCCCGGCGGCCTCACCCGCGTCCATGACGGTTGCGGCCTCGCCCGCCAGCTCGCCGTCGCTCTCCGCAGTCTCACTCGCGGACCTGTCATGCCAGTTGCGGCCTCGCCCGATGGCTCGTCGTCGCTCTCCGCGGTCTCACCCGTGGACCAGTCTTCGCCACCCGCGGCCTCGCCCGTGATTTCGTCGCCGCCTTCTACGGCCTCACATGTGGCCTCGACCAACGCCTCATCGCCTGCGGTCTCCTCCGCGACCCTGTCATGGTCGTCTTCCGCACCCGCGGCTGTGGCCCCGCCTCAACGATGGCCTCGACCCCCGCCTCCGCCGCCTCATCACTCCATGGTGACGCGTGCTAAAGATGGGATACATCAGCCGAACCCCTACTACCACAACCTCAGTGTCATGGCCATCTCCCCAGTACTGCACTCGGTGCGCTCTTCATTGAGCCACTCGCACTGGATCACGGCCATGCGCGCTGAGTATGATGCTCTTGTCACCAAAAGGACCTAGACGTTGGTCCCTCGCCCTCCCGGTGCCAACATCATCACCGCCAAGTGGGTATTTCAGCATAAACTTCTTCTTGATGGCTCTCTGGACAGGTACAAGGCTCGTTGGGTCATTTGCAGATATGCACAACGTGCCGGTGTTGACTTCTCGGAGTCTTTCTCCCCAATTGTTAAACCCGCCACGATTCGTGTTGTTCTTCAGCTCGCTGCATCTCGTCACTAGCATGTTCATCAACTTGACATCAACAACGCCTTCCTCTATGTTCATCTTAAGAGTGTGTTCTTTGTCAACAGCCAGCTGGTTTTGTTGATCCCACTCGGCCTGATGACGTCTGCCTGCTCTCACGGACTCTCTATGGCCTGAAATAGGCTCCTCGTGCGTGGTATCAACGCATTGCAGCATTCCTCGCTGCTCTCGGGTTTCGCAGCACCACCTTCGACACGTTGTTATTTGTGCTTCATCGAGCTAATCATGTTGGCATGCTTCTTCTGTATGTTGATGATATCATCATCACCGCCTCTCGCACTGATCTACTTCGCGACATCATTGGCCACCTTGGTTCTGAGTTTCGACTGAAGGACTTGGGTGTGTTGCACTTTTTCCTCGGCATTAATTGAAGGAAATATGCCCTAGAGGCAATAATAAAATTGTTATTTATATTTCCTTATATCATGATAAATGTTTATTATTCATGCTAGAATTGTATTAACAGGAAACTTGATACATGTGTGGATACATAGACAAAACATAGTGTCCCTAGTAAGCCTCTACTAGACTAGCTCGTTAATCAAAGATGGTTAAGTTTCCTAACCATAGACATGTGTTGTCTTTTGATGAACGGGATCACATCATTAGGAGAAAGATGTGATGGACAAGACCCATCCGTTAGCTTATCATAATGATCGTTAAGTTTTATTGCTATTGCTTTCTTCATGACTTATACATATTCCTCTGATGATAACCCACAAGTACAGGGGATCGCAACAGTTTTCGAGGGTAGAGTATTCTACCCAAATTTATTGATTCGACACAAGGGGAGCCAAAGAATATTCTCAAGTGCTAGCAGCTGAGTTGTTAATTCAACCACACCTGGAAAACTTAATATCTGCAGCGAAGTATTTAGCATCAAAGTAATATAATAGTAACGGTAACGGTGGCAAAGGTAACAGTATTGGTTTTGTCGTGATTGTAACAGTGGCAACAGAAAAGTAACTAAGCAAAGATCAATATATGAAAAGCTCGTAGGCAATGGATCAGTGATGGATAGTTATGTCGGATGCGATTCCTCATGCAACAGTTATAACATAGGGTGACACAGAACTAGCTCCAGTTCATCAATGTAATGTGGGCATATATTCCAAATATAGTCATATATGCTTATGGAAAAGAACTTGCATGACATATTTTGTCCTACCCTCCCGTGGCAGCGGGGTCCTATTGGAAACTAAGGGATATTAAGGCCTCCTTTTAATAGAGTACCGGACCAAAGCATTAACACTTAGTGAATACATGAACTCCTCAAACTACTGTCATCACCAGTAAGTATCCCGATTATTGTCACTTCGGGGTTAACGGATCGTAACACATAATAGGTGACTATAGACCTGCAATATAGGATCAAGAACTCACATATATTCATGAAAACATGATAGGTTCAGATCTGAAATCATGGCACTCGGGCCCTAGTGAAAAGCATTAAGCATAGCAAAGTCATAGCAACATCAATCTCAGAACATAATGAATACTAGGGATCAAACCCTAACAAAACTAACTCGATTACATGATAAATATCATCCAACCCATCACCGTCCAGCAAGCCTACGATGGAATTACTCACGCACTGCGGTGAGCATCATGAAATTGGAGATGGAGGAAGGTTGATGATGACGATGGCGATGGATTCCCCTCTTCGGATCCCTGAACGGACTCCAGATCAGCTCTCCCGAGAGAGATTAGGGCTTGGTGGCGGATCCGTATCGTATAACGCGATAATTCCTTCTCTCTGATTTTTTTCTCCCCGAACGTGAATATATAGGGTTGGAGTTGAGGTCGGTGGAGCACCAGGGGGCCCACGAGGCAGGGCGCGCGCCCCCCACCCTCGTGGACTGGGTGTGGGCCCCTTGGCCTTGATTCTTTCGCCAGTATTTTTTATATATTCCAAAAATATTCTCCGTTGATTTTCAGGTCATTTCGATAACTTTTATTTCTGCACAAAAATAACACCATGGCAATTCTGCTGAAACAGCGTCAGTCCGGGCTAGTTCCATTCAAATAATGCAAGTTAGAGTCCAAAACAAGGGCAAAAGTGTTTGGAAAAGTAGATACGATGGAGACGTATCTGTCAGCGTTCTGGGAACGGGGGTCCCCAGACTTGCCTGCCTGCGGCCCACAGCGTGGCTCCACCAGCAGCCCTGTACGGCCCATCTTCACCAGCAAACATTCAAGACCCTCGTGAGGGGCCAAGCCTCACGAGGCGGATGTCGCAAGACCTCCTTAGGGGCGGCCTCACCAGTCTAGCTCGCGAGGTGCGGAGAGATCAAGGCGAGGGACACCTCGCGAGGTTTCTGTGACGCAAGCCATAACGACTGGCGCTAGGCGGGCGCTAGTGCGCGTCGTGTCCTTGTTTTCTCTTTGGTGCTAAAGGGGAAAGCGCAGACGAGGAGTCCCGAGGCATCATGCAAAGGTTTCCATATCAGTGCAACAAGACCAAGACCAGTAGGACGGCAGGACGGAGGTCACCGTGGAGCCCAAGACGGCGTCACCACCAGAGCCTTTCGCAGGCGAGGACTACTTTTGTCAAGATAGCTTGTACTAGTTGTCTCCCTTCAAATTTTGCCATTGTGGGATCCCTTCCTGTTCAATATTTGGGAAGAGGACCAGGGCCTCTATAAATAGGACTAGCCACCACCGTAGGGACACATCTCATCTTGGACTAGATCCATTCCACCAAGGCCACAAGACAAGTTCACCAAGCATAAGAACACCTCTCCTCGCGAGGCTGTTCTTCCCTTGTAACTGTTCATCCTCAGCCCCAGAGGCAATCCACCACACCACACTGGAGTAGGGTATTACACCACAACGGTGGCCCGAACTAGTATAAATCTTGTGTCTCATGTTCTTTGGGTTCATCGAGCTAGGCTGTAACGCCCCGAGACCGATGTGCCAGGTGTCTTCCTGTTATTCGCTGTTGTTGCCATGTCTTTTGCTTGCGTGTCATGCATGTCATATCATGTCATCATGTGCATTGCATCATCATGTTTTAAAACTTGCATTCGTCCGGGTTCTCCGAGTTCTCTCCGTTGTCCGTTCCGAGCCCAGACACACTTGCACGCGCCCGTGGCATGTCCGAAATAGTGTTTTTTAAGTGGCGGGAAAATGTTCTCAGAATGGGTTGAAAGTTGGTGTGCGGTCTTATTATAGTGTAGATAGACCGCCTGTCAAGTTTCATCGCATTCGGAGTTCGTTTGATAGCCCAACCGTTAAACTATAGGGGCATTATAGCCGGTCTAACGTCGGACGTTTTCGGTCTTCGGAAACAGACGCCGGGCCTCCCTCCTCTTCTCTCTTCTCAGCCCTTTGCCTTCTGCACTACCTCTCACCGCCAGGCCCTACCTAACGTCTCTCGTCAGCCTGCGACCCTCCTCGCGCGCGTGTCCGAAAAGTTGTCCCGAACCCGACCCGGACAGTTGTTACCGTCGTGTCCGGATCATCCCCAAACATCTACAAAACATCTCCTTTTTCCTATTTGGACTTCCTAACTATTTATTTCTCGATCGCCCGATTACGATCGGAGGGAACCGATAGCCCCCAACTTAATCCACCTGCCATATAAATACACAAGGTCCAACCCTTGTTTCTAGGCACCTTGTCCCATCCATCCCATCATGCGCCGCCACTCCAAAAATCTTCCTCGGATCCCAACGCAGCCAAGCCACCTGCCTTCTCCTCGCTTTCCCCATCGCTCCAATCACGAGCCTCCTCTCCCTCGATCCACCCATTCCCGCAGCTCTTCCCCATGGCTTCCAGATCGAGCGAGCTTGATCTCCAGCATCAGCGCCCGAGCGCTCCTTCTCCTGCCCGAGCCCTGCCTCGTCCTCACCCGTCGTCACGTCACCGGCATCCAAACCACCGGAGCGCAACCGCCCCACCGCCCCCGTCGAGCGCCACCGCAGAAGCAGCTCCAAGCCGGCCCCCTCACCGCCATCCCCGTGGTCACCCGACGCCCGAGCGAGGAGCTCCCCTTGGCCCTCCTCGACCTGCGGCAGCCACCATAGCCCCTCGAGCGGGAGGGCTTCGCCTGCCCGGAGCCCCGCGTCCCCGCCTCCGTCCGGGCATCCACATTGCCGGCGCACTCAGCAGATGAGCCCTGCTGCTGCTCTCCTTCCCTCCATCTCTCCCTGCGGCTCCCTCCTCTCACATCTCTCTCTCTCTCTCAGAACCAGTCTCGCAGGCCACCATGGACAGCCCCAGGAGCTCTCTCGCAGCCGCCTGGATCTGGCGTCTCACCGGAGTCCGCTCGTCCACGTCGATCCGCCGCCCCGCCAAGTCGTTGGAGTCCGCCATGGCCGTCCGAACCCATCTGCTGCCTTCCCGTCCAACGCCGCTGCTGCTCTACTTCTGTCGAGCAGATGAACACGCCCGCTTCAGTTCCTCGTCGCTATCCAGTTCGAGCGAGAGGAGCGCCCGGCCCAGCTGCGTGCGTTGACTGCGCCTCCGAGGTCCAGCTCGCCTCTCCAGCTGCAGCCCAGCGGCCTGCATCCTCCACCACCTGACTGGGCCTCAGCCCACTGAGTGAGGCCACCCAATCGCCCCCTTTTTTTTCTTTTTCTTTCCGCTGTTGGGCTTCTTGCTCAGATGCGGCCCGTATCATGTTTTTTTACCTTGGGCGGATTTAGCTAATTTTTTCCAGAGACTAACTGTTTTACAAACCCCCCCTGTTGTTCATGCATATTTTATCTCTCAAACGGTGCATCATATTAAAAAACTTAATATATGAAACTTGCTTAGAATTTTGTGTAGATTATTAATATGCCATTTTCAATCATGTTTAAAATGTCTAAATTGTTGTTTGCTTTAATTTGCCCCTATGCCATGCTAAAATGTTTTCATTCATAACTAAATAACCATAACTCCAAATTTAACAAACTTTATATGTAAATGGGGTAGAATTTTGCATAGTTTAATATGGTGGCATCTCTTTGCATGTTTAACAACTCTAAAATTGTGTTTAGGGCAGATCAGTACCAAACCTAAAATATGCACATGAGGAGTTTCCGGACTTGTTGTTTTGTTGTTCCGGCCTCACTGAAACTTGACTAGATAGGTAGTTTTACATTGCTTCACCCTCTTGCCATGTTTAACAACATTTAATATTGTTGGGTACATAAACGAGATCGAACTAAATAACTTGAATGTGGTGTTTCGTCAATATGCAATGGAGTTGCATATTGAGCTCCACTTAATTTGTAGTGTTGTTTGTTGCACTTTGCCATGCCATGCCCTCTTTAAACCGGACATGCATCATACTTGTTGTGCATCATGCCATGTTGTTGTAGTGGTTTTTTTACTATGTTGTTTGCTTCTTTCCGGGTTTCCTTTCTCCTGAGCTTCGGTTCCGTTCCGGAGTTGTGAGGATCCGTTCGACTTTGTCCGTGTGTCTTCTTCATGACTCGTTCTTCTTCCTTGCGGGATTTCAGGCAAGACGACCATACCCTCGAAATCATTTCTATCTTTGCTTGCTAGTTGCTCGCTCTTTTGCTATGCCTATGCTGCGATACCTACCACTTGCTTATCATGCCTCCCATATTGTTAAACCAAGCCTCTAACCCACCTTGTCCTAGCAAACCGTTGTTTGGCTATGTTACCGCTTTGCTTAGCCCCTCTTATAGCGTTGTTAGTTGCAGGTGAAGTTTGAAGTTTGTTCCTTGTTGGAACATGGAGATGTTGTTCCTTGTTGGAACATGTTTACTTGTTGGGATATCACAATATCTCTTATTTAATTAATGCATCTATATACTTGGTAAAGGGTGGAAGGCTCGGCCTTATGCCTGGTGTTTTGTTCCATTCTTGCCACCCTAGTTTCCGTCATATCGGTGTTATGTTCCCGGATTTTGCGTTCCTTACGCGGTTGGGTTATAATGGGAAACCCTTGACAGTTCGCCTTGAATAAAACTCCTCCAGCAAGGCCCAACATTGGTTTTACCATTTGCCACCTAGCCTTTTCTTTCCCTTGAGTCGGCCGGCTCAAGGGTCATCTTTAGTAAACCCCCGGGCCAGTGCTCCTCTGAGTGTTGGTCCAACCTGTCAGCTACCGGTGGCCACCAGGGGCAACTCTGGGTTGGCCTACCAGAACCTTGGACAATCCGGTATGCCCTGAGAAAGAGATATGTGCAGCTCCTATCGGGATTTGTCGGCACATTCGGGTGGCTTTACTGGTCTTGTTTTACCATTGTCGGAATGTCTTGTTACCGGGATTCCGAGCCTGATCGGGTCTTCCCGCTAGAAGGAATATCCTTCGTTGACCGTGAGAGCTTGTGATGGGCTAAGTTGGGACACCCCTGCAGGGATTTGAACATTCGAAAGCCAGGCCCGCGGTTATGGGCAGATGGGAATTTGTTAATGTCCGGTTGTAGAAAACCTGAAGTTGACCTTAATTAAAATACATCAACCGCGTGGGTTACCATGATGGTCTCTTCTCGGCGGGGTCCAGGAAGTGAACATGGTGTTGGAGTAATGCTTGATGTAGGTTGTTCTAGGATCACTTCTTGATCATAGTTATTCGACCGTGCTTTTGCCTTCTCTTCTCGCTCTCATTTGCGTATGTTAGCCACCATATATGCTAGTCGCTTGCTGCAGCTCCACCTCATACCTTTTACCTTACCTATAAGCTTAAATAGTCTTGATCGCGAGGGTGCGAGATTGTTGAGTCCCCATGACTCACATATACTTCCAAAACCAGCTTGCAGGTGTCGTTGAACCGTGCAGGTGACGCAACCAAGCTCAAGGAGGAGCTCGATGAAGATCTTGTCCTTTGTGTTGTTTCGTTCTAGTTGATCAGTAGCGGAGCCCAGTTGCGGTCGATCGGGGATCTGTATAGCTTTTTGGGGTAGTGTTCTTTTATTTTGGTTCTGTAGTCGGACCTTGTTTGTATCTGGATGATGTAATGCTTTATTCATGTAATTGTGTGAAGTGGTGATTGTAAGCCAACTATGTATCTCTTTCCCTTATGTATTACATGGGTTGTGTGAAGATTACCTCACTTGCGACATTGCTTTCAATGCGGTTATGCCTCTAAGTCGTGCTTCGACACGTGGGAGATATAGCCGCATCGAGGGCGTGACAAGTTGGTAATCAGAGCCTTCCCCAACCTTAGGAGCCCCCTGCTTGATCGAATCGCTGGCGTTATTGAGTCTAGAAATGTCTTGAGTCATTTAGGAATTATATATATCGGATAGTTAGGACTTCTTTTTACTCCTCAGTCCCTTCGTCCCTCTGGTGAGGCATCCTGGCGTAGAGTTTTGACTCTTCTCTTCTCAAATTTTTCACTACAAATTTTTTTAGGATCACGCAGATCTTGGAATCGTTCCGATGGTTTTCTGACGTGAACATTGTTCTTGGTGCCTCCTGTCATTTAGGGGTTGTGGTAGTGTCCCGGGGAGTTGAGCTCCGAGGTGTTGTTGTCACAATTTTATCGTTGCAGTTCTGGAATACCTGAGATTAGTTTCGCCGACATCGAAAATCTCTTTTATGCAGTTGTTGGTGAGATAACCTCGACGTCACCCAGTACTGGGGCGGTAGTTCGGGAGTATTGCCATAACTTGTATAACGGATGCTTTTCGAAGGTTGAGGTAAATGATTTCCGAAGGTTTCTTGGTTATGTGTTGAAGGATGGATACAGCTGGATGGAGGATTTGTTAGTTTTGGGTGAGATATTATGCTTCCCCTGTATCCCCAACACCTGATTGCATAATTGGAAAATTTCGGGAGTTTATAAGTGGGAATTCAAGTAGCTCTTAGGATATCTTTCCGACAGATGTATGATATGAAATTGGGGTTCGACGTCTAGTGGTCCGCCTATCCACGGTTGGTTTTACAGTGGTCTCGTTGTGTCTTAAAGAGTCCTTGGCTATGCCGACTCGGGGACGCTTCGTATGTCATGTGCACTGCCTTGTACATGATGGTGCCGTACGATCGAGCCCGTGTAGGCCCCACCACGAAAACTTCGGACGAAATCTCTATCATATGTTTGTTCCGGCTTATTCTGCAAGCCAATCCTTTGTTTTGTTTTGAGTTGTGGTATTCGAGTTGCTTCGAAGTCGAATGTTGATTCCATCCCTTGTCTAAGCGGTGTTCTCATATTCCTATGTGAATACTAATCCTTCTTGATCATCGATTTTGTCTTTCCAATCCTTTTCAACCGGCGTGTTTTTTCTTCAAGTGGATCCGATCATTTCAACATCCGCTAGATCAAGTATTAGTTCTTCTCAACGGTGTTTGATTCATCCGTCTCCAAGTTGCCTTTGTTTTTCCCGCCCACCCACCCTTTTTCTTCAAGGAATCCGATGTTTTAATCAAGTATCCTTTATATTCTCATGAAGTCTCTCCATTCCTTTTCCGTCAATGTTCTTATCCGGTGATTCTTAGGAAGATTCTAATGGAGCTTCAAGTTCGTCATTCTTCATTCTTTTTCTTCTCCAGTGGATTCAAGTCAAGCTTTGTTGATCATATCCTTTCCTCGTTTCTATGTTTTCTCATGCCGGTGCAATTCTTAATCATTCACCTCTCGCTATTCAATTGTTCCAGAGTGCTGAAGATATCTCAGAAGGATCGTCTTGTCATTCAAGATCCGTTAATCCTATTTTGAGGATGTTTATCTCATTCAAGCCTTTTAATTCAACCGTTGCATTCTCTCTTTTAAATCGTTCTACGGTGTTTCTTTTGAGTGGGCCCTAACCCATAGGTCTTTTTCCAGGATCTTACCTGAATCTTCTTATTCTCCCGGAGTTAGTCTCAAATTCATTTCAAAGTTTGACGTAAGAATGATTTATCATTAGTCAAATGTCTTCTCCAAGATTAGTCAAAATCTTTTCATCGTTGGCTCAACCTTCCATTCTTCATTCCAGAGTGCCTCAACAATTCATGGTGCTGTTTCTCATTGTCATTCTCAACATTTGAAGACGGAAGAAGAGTTTGACCTCTATATCTTATCCGTTCTCTCAGAGATTCGTGGTTCTAGCTTGCCGCCATCCTCTGATAACTGTTTTCCATTGTCCGAATTCTTTTCACTCATCCGAAGCATTTCAGGAGTCCTTTTCAGTTTGATTATCCGGAGTCCATCGTCTCAGAATTATTCATTCTTAGCTTTCAGCTCTCGTTATCTAAACCTTACCGTTGCATCTTTCAAATTTCTCTAATCACCTCGGGATCTCTTCTTTCACTTGTATCTAAATTCTCTCAAGTATCCTCGTTCATTTCATAATTCTTCCCGGTGTCTCTTTATCTTTTCTTCAATCGTTTTCAATTCTTACGGTGGTTCGTTCAAGATCTCTCTTCCTTGGTTATCATATCAATTCTTTCGTTCTTTCAAATCCTACCAGTGATTCGTTGAAGACCTTCCTAAGTTTGCGCTATATCTATCTAAATCCTTTCTACAAGAATAAGTAGTGTGCCAAATCCGTTGATTGTCATCAATTTAATTGGTGAAGGATAAGCATAATGTAATTCTTATTCTTGTTTCATCCAAGTGATTAATTCCTTATTCCGGAGTGGTTCATCATACATATTCTTGGTTTCAAGTGCTCATCTTTCTTTCTTGGAGTACCAAGCTCTAATTATCATGGAGATCTATCTAAATCTTTACAAGGATTCACCTTGTGTTTTCAACTTCTCTTTCCTTCCTTTTGATCATTCTTTTTTTTAACGGAGTTCTTCATGAAGGTTCTACATGATGGTTCATCAGGGATTTATTTCCTTCTCGAAGTGTTCATCGAGATCCTTTTCAGAGGAGCTCAAGCATTCTTCATCTTGCAATCTGGAGTGCAATTCTTTCTTCCGTATCATTGGAGGTGGTATTATGTCAGTCTGGATAACTTGAGTTCATGTTTCATGATTCACATGTTGTTAAGAATCAGGTATTTTAAATCCATCAAACTCTTCGTTGGAGTTTTCTTGGGTTATATTTTCACCTAAAGGTTTCCCTAAGGATTGTTGCTATTTATGGTGTTTATAAATGACCCAAGTTCTTCTTTTATCCTTTCGGTGAATAAGTTTCTCGTCTCCTTCTTGTTATCAAGCCAATATATTGTTTCATTAGTGGCAGAATTTCACCTCATAGTTTTGAGATGTTCTCCATAAGCCCACTACAAGTTTACTCTTTTCGTTGTTGGTTTTCCAACAACTACGTTCGACCCTTCTCCTAAAGATGCTATCAAGCTCATTTGAGGTAGAAGATATTGTTTTCTCCTCCATTCATTCCATTCCGTCCTCTCATTTCTTCCGGAGGCGTTGTGATGTTGCTCTTTTCTCTCATCATCTCGGATGGTGTTCTTTTCGTGCTTACCCATTTAACCGGAGTGTTGTGCCCTCTGCTCAAGTTCTTTTCATCTTATCAAGTCTTGCATAATTTTTCAACCGGAGTGCTGCTCGAAGTTGTTCTTCCTCGTTACTCTTCCCTACCGGAGTGCTTTCAACATTGTCTTCTTCGTTGCATTATTCCTTTCAATTTGTTCAATCTCTCAAGGTTCTTTGGTTTCACTTGTTTGTCAAAGGAGCAACTTAGTTTTTACCTCTTCTCTTTCTCTTCCGTTTCTCCCTCCGGTGCCATTCTAGATCTCGGGATGAGATCCTCTCGTAGTGGTGTAGTGTTGTAATGCCCTGAGACCGATGTGCCAGGTGTCTTCCTGTTATTCGCTGTTGTTGCCATGTCTTTTGCTTGCGTGTCATGCATGTCATATCATGTCATCATGTGCATTGCATCATCATGTTTTAAAACTTGCATTCGTCCGGGTTCTCCGAGTTCTCTCCGTTGTCCGTTCCGAGCCCAGACACACTTGCACGCGCCCGCGGCATGTCCGAAATAGTGTTTTTTAAGTGGCCGGAAAAATGTTCTCAGAATGGGTTGAAAGTTGGCGTGCGGTCTTATTATAGTGTAGATAGACCGCCTGTCAAGTTTCATCGCATTCGGAGTTCGTTTGATAGCCCAACCGTTAAACTATAGCGGCATTATAGCCGGTCTAACGTTGGACGTTTTCGGTCTTCGGAAACAGACGCCGGGCCTCCCTCCTCTTCTCTCTTCTCAGCCCTTTGCCTTCTGCACTACCTCTCACCGCCAGGCCCTACCTAACCTCTCTCGTCAGCCTGCGACCCTCCTAGCATGCGTGTCCGAAAAGTTGTCCCGAACCCGACCTGGACAGTTGATACCGTCGTGCCCGGATCATCCCCAAACATCTACAAAACATCTCCTTTTCCTATTTGGACTTCCTAACTATTTATTTCTCGATCGCCCGATTACGATCGGAGGGATCCGATAGCCCCCAACTTAATCCACCTGCCATATAAATACACAAGGTCCAACCCTAGTTTCTAGGCACCTTGTCCCATCCATCCCATCATGCGCCGCCACTCCAAAAATCTTCCTCGGATCCCAGCGCAGCCAAGCCACCTGCCTTCTCCTCGCTTTCCCCATTGCTCCAATCACGAGCCTCCTCTCCCTCGATCCACCCATTCCCGCAGCTCCTCCCCATGGCTTCCAGATCGAGCGAGCTTGATCTCCAGCATCAGCGCCCGAGCGCTCCTTCTCCTGCCCGAGCCCTGCCTCGTCCTCACCCGTCGTCACGTCACCGGCGTCCAAACCACCGGAGCGCAACCGCCCCTCCACCCCCGTCGAGCGCCACCGCAGAAGCAGCTCCAGGCCGGCCCCCTCACCTCCATCCCCGTGCTCACCTGACGCCCGAGCGAGGAGCTCCCCTTGGCCCTCCTCGACCTGCGGCAGCCACCATAGCCCCTCGAGCGGGAGGGCTTCGCCTGCCCGGAGCCCCGCGTCCCCGCCTCTGTCCGGCCATCCACATCGCCGGCGCACTCAGCAGATGAGCCCTGCCGCTGCTCTCCTTCCCTCCAACTCTCCCTGCGGCTCCCTCCTCTCACATCTCTCTCTCTCTCTGAACCAGTCTCGCAGGGCACCATGGACAGCCCCAGGAGCTCTCTTGCAGCCGCCTGGATCTGGCGTCTCACAGGAGTCCGCTCGTCCGCGTCGATCCGCCGCCCCGCCAAGTCGTTGGAGTCCGCCATGGCCGTCCGAACCCATCTGCTGCCTTCCCGTCCAGCGCCGCTGCTGCTCTGCTTCTGTCGAGCAGATGAACATGCCCGCTTCAGTTCCTCCTCGCTATCCAGTTCGAGCGAGAGGAGCGCCCGGCCCAGCTGCGTGCGTTGACTGTGCCTCCGAGGTCCAGCTCGCCTCTCCAGCTGCAGCTCAGCGGCCTGCATCCTCCACCACCCGACTGGGCCTCAGCCCACTGGGTGAGGCCACCCCAGTGCCCCCCTTTTTTCTTTTTCTTTACGCTGTTGGGCTTCTTGCTCATATGCGGCCCGTATCATGTTTTTTTCCCTTGGGCGGATTTAGCTAATTTTTTCCAGAGACTAACTGTTTTACAAAAACCCCCTGTTGTTCAAGCATATTTTATCTCTCAAATGGTGCATCATATTAAAAAACTTAATATATGAAACTTGCTTAGAATTTTGTGTAGATTAATAATATGCCATTTTCAATCATGTTTAAAATGTCTAAATTGTTGTTTGCATTAATTTGCCCCTATGCCATGCTAAATTTTTTTCATTCATAACTAAATAACTGTAACTCTGAATTTAACAAACTTTATATGTAAATGGCGTAGAATTTTGCATAGTTTAACATGGTGGCATCTCTTTGCATGTTTAACAACTCTAAAATTGTGTTTAGGGAAGATCAGTACCAAACTTAAAATATGCACATGAGGAGTTTCCGGACTTGTTGTTTTGTTGTTCTGGCCTCATTTAAACTTGACTAGATAGGTAGTTTTACTTTGCTTCACCCTCTTGCCATGTTTAACAACATTTAATATTGTTGGGTACACAAACGAGATCGAACTAAATAACTTGAATGTGGTGTTTCGTCAATATACAACGGAGTTGCATATTGAGCTCCACTTAATTTGTAGTGTTGTTTGTTGCACTTTGCCATGCCATGCCCTCTTTAAACCGGACATGCATCATACTTGTTGTGCATCATGCCATGTTGTTGTAGTGGTTGTTTACTATGTTTTTTGCTTCTTTCCGGGTTGCCTTTCTCGTGAGCTTCGGTTCCGTTCCGGAGTTGTGAGGATCCGTTCGACTTCGTCCGTGTGTCTTCTTCATGACTCGTTCTTCTTCCTTGCGGGATTTCAGGCAAGATGACCATACCCTCGAAATCACTTCTATCTTTACTTGCTAGTTGCTCGCTCTTTTGCTATGCCTATGCTGAGATACCTACCACTTGCTTATCATGCCTCCCATATTGTTAAACCAAGCCTCTAACCCACCTTGTCCTAGCAAACCGTTGTTTGGCTATGTTACCGCTTTGCTTAGCCCCTCTTATAGCGTTGTTAGTTGCAGGTGAAGTTTGAAGTTTGTTCCTTGTTGGAACATGGAGATGTTGTTCCTTGTTGGAACATGTTTACTTGTTCGGATATCACAATATCTCTTATTTAATTAATGCATCTATATACTTGGTAAAGGGTGGAAGGCTCGGCCTTATGCCTGGTGTTTTGTTCCACTCTTGCCACCCTAGTTTCCATCATATCGGTGTTATGTTCCCGGATTTTGCGTTCCTTACGCGGTTGGGTTATAATGGGAACCCCTTGACTTTTCCACCTAGCCTTTTCTTTCCCTTGAGTCGGTCGGCTCAAGGGTCATCTTTATTAAACCCCCGGGCCAGTGCTCCTCTGAGTGTTGGTCCAACCTGTCAGCTGCCAGTGGCCAGCAGGGGAAACTCTGGGTTGGCCTACCGGAACCTTGGACAATCCGGTGTGCCCTGAGAAAGAGATATGTGCAGCTCCTATAGGGATTTGTCGGCACATTCGGGTGGCTTTGCTGGTCTTGTTTTACCATTGTCGAAATGTCTTGTAACGGGGATTGCGAGCCTGATCGGGTCTTCCCGCTAGAAGGAATATCCTTCGTTGACCGTGAGAGCTTGTGATGGGCTAAGTTGGGACACCCCTGCAGGGATTTGAACTTTCGAAAGCCGTGCCCGCGGTTATGGGCAGATGGGAATTTGTCAATGTCCGGTTGTAGAAAACCTGAAGTTGACCTTAATTAAAATACATCAACCGCGTGTGTTACCGTGATGGTATCTTCTCGGCGGGGTCCGGGAAGTGAACACGGTGTTGGAGTAATGCTTGACGTAGGTTGTTCTAGGATCACTTCTTGATCATAGTTGTTCGACTGTGCCTTTGCCTTCTCTTCTCGCTCTCATTTGCGTATATTAGCCACCATATATGCTAGTCGCTTGCTGCAGCTCCACCTCATACCTTTTACCTTACCTATAAGTTTAAATAGACTTGAACGCGAGGGTGCAAGATTGCTGAGTCCCCGTGACTCACAGATACTTCCAAAACCAGCTTGCGGGTGCCGTTGAACCGTGCAGGTGACGCAACCAAGCTCAAGGAGGAGCTCGATGAAGATCTTGTCCTTTGTGTTGTTTCGTTCTAGTTGATCAGTAGCGGAGCCCAGTTGGGGTCGATCGGGGATCTGTGTAGCTTTTTGGGGTAGTCTTCTTTTATTTTGGTTCCGTAGTCGGACCTTGTTTGTATCTGGATGATGTAATGCTTTATTCATGTAATTGTGTGAAGTGGCGATTGTAAGCCAACTATGTATCTCTTTCCCTTATGTATTACATGGGTTGTGTGAAGATTACCTCACTTGCGACATTGCTTTCAATGCGGTTATGCCTCTAAGTCGTGCTTCGACACGTGGGAGATATAGCCGCATCGAGGGCGTGACATAGGCCGTGAGATCATTGAGTGTGCGAGCTAGAGAGGGGCAAAGATCTTTGTGCGCACCCCAGTGTTCAAACGTCAAGGGTTTTGCTGGAACACAAAATCCGGCATTTGGCGCGCCAGGTAAGGGTGCGCTAGAGCTTCTCTTCCCCTGGTTGATCCGCCGACGTCTCGAGGGTCCGATGTCCGGTGACCCGAGGACCGACGCTGACCGCTGGGCAGCTTGGACGGCCCGAGCAGCGCCATCCGACCAAGAATACCTCAACCCAGCGCCCCAGACGTTACGGGTGGTGCAGTAAAACCAAGGTTGTCAGAATCGCGATTCTATTGTACGATTCTACGACTTTACGATCCAAACTAACCCCTCCGATTCTACGACTTTAGTCTCTAGAATCTACGTTTCTACGATCCTGATAGTGAAGATTCTACGATTTGCGATCCTACCATTGGAGCTCCGATTCGATTCAGAATCACGATTCTGACAACCTTGAGTAAAACGCCGTCCACCCTCACTCCACGAAAAGTATGGGCGGCCGCAAGGGCCTCAAGCCACCCCGCGGCCACGACGCCGCACACCCGACGGGAACAAGAAAACATGAGGGCCGCACTCATGGTGGCTCGGGAGCTGTTGCGATGCCGGCTGATGGAGAGCGGCCGAGACGCATTGCTGGAGCGCTTCGCCGAGCTACTGGATGCCGCGGCCTCGGGAGCACCGCCCTTCTGCTCCATGCTCATGCCTCAGGCCGCGACCGGATCGCATGGCGGGCCTCGCCGCGCCCGCGCACCACCCACATCGGCGCAAGCAGAGGCGCTGGGCGCCCACTCGCGCCCGCGCCACCTCTGATGGGCGAGGGCATGAGCGTTGGCCCCCATGGCCATGGTGGAATGCCGCCCTACCATCCTTAGGGCGGTGCAACATGGAGCGTGGGGCACTTTGGTGAGGTCTTCGAAGCGGCGGCATCGGAGGCCTACATGCCCCACATGATAGACCAGGAGTATGCGCTGGAAGACGACCCTGGCTCATTCCTCGAGTCGGGATGGGAGGAGGAGGCGCTAGAAGCTGAGGCCTTTCAGGAGCCCCCCGAGCATGCCGTGAGCCTCACCAACCATGCCGGCGACGAAAACTACAGGGTACCGCTAATCTCTCAGGAGCAAGCTTATGCTAACCATGGGTCGTAGGAGGATCAGGTCACAACGGCAGATGGCGGCCCCAGCTCAACGGCCTCCCTCCCACCAAGAGGAGCGCACTGGGGGCTGCAGGGGAGAGGCCGGGAGCCGGGTCCCTCCCCGCATCGCACGGAGCAAGGCGCCCCCCAGAGGTAGGCCCTCTGTCAGGAAGGTGCTGATGAGCCTTCCCTCAGCAAAGGACCCGTGGTCGCCGAGGGCGCCACTGGCATCCCCTTTGCCCCTTGGCTGCGTCCTGGTTTCCGGTCAAACCAACGATGGTCAAGGGTGGCGCAAGGCAGGACCCTCGTCTGGCGATATGAAGTAAGGCTCAGGCCAGTGAAGATCTGAAAGTGCTAGTTATCGACTAGAGGGGGGTGAATAGGTGATTTTTATGAAAGTCTTCAAAACACGGCGGCTTTGAAGACAAACAGAAGAAATGAACCTATTGATATGCAGAGGAAGGTAGACTACCCTAGACAGGCCATAGTCAAGTAAGCAAATGAAGTGAAAGCACGAAGACTATCAGCAGCTAGGTAGTATGGATCAAGATCGAAGAAAGTATGAAATGAATCAACAACACTCTTTACATAGTGAAGTCAATCATATCATGCAAGCAGGCAATGACTTCACGAATACAAACTGTCAGTAAAGAGAGAGGTAAGGATAGGACCAGTTGCTTGGTGAGGACATGTGTTTGTTAGACCAGTTCCAGTTGCTGTGACAACTATACGTCTAGTTAGGGAGGCTGAGATTCAACTCAGAAGACTGCGTCTTCACCTTGTTCCCCTTGAGCTAAAGACACACAATCCTCGCCCAATCACTCTAGTAAATCTTCAAGGTAGACTTCCAAACCTTCACAGACTTCGTTCACCGGCGATCCACAATGACTCTTGGATGCTCAGAACGCGATGCCTAACCGGCTGGAGGATTCACAGTCCTCAAGTGTAACAAGTCTTCAGATCACGCAGATAGAAAGTCTTCAGTGATGCCTAACACTCTTTGGCTCTGGGTGTTTAGGGCTTTGTCCTCGCAAGGATTTCTCTCTCAAAAGCTTCGAGGTGGGTTTCTCTCAAATGGCAAAAGCCGTGCACTAACTCTGAGAAGCCACCAATTTATGGTGTAGGGGGTGGGCTATTTATAGCCACTAGGCAACCAACCTGATTTGTCCGAAATGACCATGAGTCACTAAGGAACTAACACGTGTCTAACGATCAGATTTCAAACACACGCGACAGCTTGACTTGGGCTACAAGTAAAGCTGACTTATCCAGCTCTCGATAAGATTTGCTCTCATTGTCTTTGCTCGAAGACATAGGATTTGGTTGAGCATCACTTCAGTCACTCTGACTTTGTTCACTTAGACCCCACTTAATAGTACGGTGGTTCCTATGGCTCAAAAAGAAGAAAAGGAAAGTATGAAACAACTATGTCTTCGCAATCCATAGTCTTCATACGATGTCTTCTCATGTCATGTTCTTCAATGTGAAACTCTTCACAGACCACCATTGTCTTCAATGTCTTCAAACATTTTTAGGGGTCATCTCTGGTAGGTAAACCGAATCAATGAGGGACTACTACCTGTGTTATCCTGCAATTCTCACAAACACATTAGTCCCTCAACCAGGTTTGTCATCAATACTCCAAAACCAACTAGGGGTGGCACTAGATGCACTTACAATCTCCCCCTTTTTGTGATTGATGACAAACTGGTTGAAGTTTTCAACGGGGATAAAAGTATGTGAAATTGTAAAGGATTAAGGTATTGTCTTCATAAGTAGCAGAAGGCTCCCCCTGAAGATGTGCATATATAAGTATTTTGCGTTTGAATGCAAATGCACATGGCAGGTTGTACTTGTGGAGATCCTCTTCAACTTATGAAGACAATTCATCATGCATGAAAAGATATAACGAAGATAATGACATGCATAATGATAAATGGACGTCTGCAGAATGACTTCGTGCGGGATTTATCGTCGCACATGCGGAGTTTATCATCGCATCACATAGTTGATAGAAAAGGTAGCAGACGACCATCAAGTTTAAGTGTTACAACTCAAAAGAACCAAATGTATCGAAAGCGATAGTTGTAAGCACTTGGAAAAATTATAGCAACCACCCTTATGGACCCGCTTGAAGACTATCAACTCATATGCTTCACCCCCTTTTGTCAGTGAGGACCAAAAAGGTTTGAAGACATAGAGCTTTCTACTCTTCCCCATGAGGAGTAGGCAAAGTAGCAGGGTCGACATTGAGGTCTGGTGGTGCAGAAGAACTTGGTGCAGTGTCGATTTGAGGCGAAGCTGTAGTTGGTGAGGTAGCATCATCTTCGTCATCAATAACTCTGGCATTGACAGTTGCAGCTGAGGATGAGTAGTCAGAGTTTTCGAGTGAGGGAGTCCGACACAAGTGAGCGTTATGGGGAGGAGTGGAATCAAACTTGAATCTCTGTGTGAAGCCATCCTGTTGAAGATCATCTTCAGAGCTCAGCAAAGTCAGACTCTTCCACGACCGCCGACAGGTTTCATGAGTGACAAATGCATTCTTGGTGGCAAGGTTGCGAATGCGATTAACATCCACCAAGAGGTTCTACATCTGACGCCTGAGCCAGTCATGATGCTTATCCTGTTTTTGATGCAGGGCGACTAGAAGCTCTCGGTCATTGAGAACATGAGATCGCTTCCAAGGCCTTTGGGCAATTGTGCTTTCAGTGGCTTCAGTATGGGCACGAGGTGCACGTGTATTTCCAGCCAAAGGATAAACACGAGTTGCAGCAAGAACTCCTTCAATGGGTTGAGTGAAACTTTTGACGGTCGATGTTGTGAAGATAAATTGGCTCCTTGGCAGGCTCTGGGTATATGGCTTCGACAGACAGATCAACCTCTGGCAAGAATATAAGATGATTCGCGTAGAAGGCTGATAGTTGATAGCAGAGTGAAGCTTGATGAGGCGCATTACCCATGGAGCATAGAACTTCAGACCAAATATATCGGAGCCAGATACAGCCAATTGCCTGATGAAGAAGTCTTGAGCATTGAAGCTGATGCCATTGAAGATATAGAAAACCAATGTCTTCATTGCTCCTTCAAGCTTCGCTGCAGGAGAATGTCCTTCGACAGGCCAGAGAGTTCTCCTGATAATATGATAAATAGTGTGGGGCAGATACTATAGGTCTTCAACAAAGAACTCATTTGGATATTCAGCGTCTTGGGGAAGTGGCTTCATCATGCTCAGCATTTGGCTCAGGCTTCTGGAAGATGCTCTCCAAAGCATTATGGTGCAGCTAACAACCTGGTTCATAGTGTTCACCAGGAGTGGGCAGGGCAGTAAGCTCAATTATATCTTGGGCTTTGGCTTCATGGTGTAAATTGCCTGTCATCCACTCAAGGACCCAAGTCTTCGGATCCCTGTAGTAGCCGCGAATGTGGAGAGTTGCATAGAATTGCAGCAGGAGCTCTTCATTCCAATGCTCTTTATCGGTCAAAAACTGTAGAAGGCCAGCATCTCTGAAGCAGTCAAGGGCTTCTTCCAGGCAGGGCAGGCCAGCAATGGCTTCGTAGTCTAGACGCATATGAGGAAAAATGCGCCCCTGATTGTATAGTATGTAGGAATAGTAACTGCGCTGCTGATAACTCCAGAACCTATCAGATGATATTCTTGGCTTGGAATATGGGTTCGTGGCGCTATCAAAGAAGGTGTTGTGTGCTATGAAGCCATTCACATTAAATGATCCTGGTGAAGTTGCAGTACTTGGAAACCTTGGCAGCCTTGGCTTTGGCTTCTGGACCTGAGGCATGTGCTCCACATGATAATCAAATTGAAGTCCGGGAGCAGGCGGAGGAACCAGAATGTGTCAGCGAACGGTGACAAGCTGACCACGATCATATGCTTTCTCAATGGTGTGAGGTCTTGGAGGTGGTACAGGAGCAGAGGCATTGACTTCGAGCTGCAGATTTGCTTCAGGTGCAGCATTGGCTTCAGGCACCGTATTCGCTTCAGGTGCCACATTAGCTTCAGAAATGACAATGTCATTGGCTTAAGTAGTGTTGTGGGTGGCCGCCTCAGTGTTTTCAACCTCCACTCGAGTAGCTGGAGGGTCGGGCACAGACTCGTTCTCCTCGAGAATAGTTGCTTGGTTGGTAGGGGGTGTGGTAACTCGCTCTTCTTCTTGACGGGGTTCTGGTGGTTCTTGTTGATCATCGGCTGATGCAGTCGGAATGTCTTCAGCAGCTTTTGCTTCGGACTCAGAGACGTTCATAGTTGGAGTGGCGTTAGGGAACACTTGTCGTGCCACTGAGTTATGTTGCTCTTCTCCTTCTGGAACGCTCGATAGAGTGACTTGTGGCCTTGGTCCTTTGCGAAGCCTGTGGAGTGCGGGCGACGCCTTTGGAGAGGGAGTTGGCTGGACCACAAAGTCATCATCTTCAGGCACCGGAGTGGTGGCTTGAGGTGGGGGAGTACTTGGGGATTCTTGACGGGGGGAGTCTTGAGGGTGATCAGCCCATGAATCATCCTGAGCAATTGGCGTCAGAGGACGACCAATGCTGATGAGCTCGTTGTTCGTCAGAACAGGCGATGATACCATTTGGTGCTCAATCTAAGGAAGGACTTCATCATCTTCTACATTGTCGTGATGACCAATTTCTTCAGCTTCAGGAGCTGGAATGTCTTCAGCTTCAGGAGCCTCTATGGAATAAGGCTCATGAACTATTAACTGACGCTCACGATGTTCGGACGCAGGACGAGCAACTGAGATTGGCTCGACGAAAAGGGGCTCTGTGGGAGCAGCCCGATCTTTCTTCTTTGTCTTTGTCTTCTTGGTCGGTGGAGCATCGTTAGTGGTGTTCTTGGTCTTGCGCTTTCGGGCTTCGTCTTTGAATTTAGTTGCCCTTGTTTTCTTGAGTTCTGAAGCAGCTGTGGGGACCTTAGGCTTCAAGCTTGTCATACTGGCAGGGAAGACAATGCTTGGAGCTTCCTGCCTTGATGCTTCAGCTTGGGCCACAACAGGCTTCTTCTTCTTCTTGGCAGCCATTCTGGGGTCGATGCCAGGGCGCCCCAGAGCCTTGCGCTTTTTTTCTTCATTGTGAGCTTGAACACTTTTCTCAGCAAAATACTTCATCCTCACTATTGAACCTTTTGCTTCCTGGTGTTTTTGGTGAAACTGCTCCTTGAGCTCATGTAGCGTCTGCTTGAAGCTTTGAACATCAACCACGCTGAGGTTTGCCATGTTCCTCTTGAACTGAGCTTTCTCATAATCAATCTTGTTCTTCAGTTCAACAATCTTTTGAGCTAGAGCCAGCTCAGTAGCAAGGCACTGTGGAAAGAGACACTGATGCCAACTGGAAGCTCAAGGTCATCGAGGTTGATGCTGGGGTTTTCAAACCATTCATCAATGAAGTTGTTCAAGATATCCACATAAAACAGGGGTAGATCATTGAAGATCTCCACCTCTTCCTTGCTCTTTATCAACAGCTCAAGAGTATCATCGCCAAGATCATCGTCACTTGACAGATCAATGGCTTCATTCTCGTTCCTTAGAACGGCAGCTGGGTCAGTGCTTGACCGGAAATACGGATGGGATTCTTCTTCTCAGTCTTGGAGATGCGAGAGAGATCTTCAGACTGCACACTGGCTTCAGGAGGTGCAGCGGCTAGAGGCTTCGCACGCGAAGCTTTTGGTGCAGTGGAGGGCTTTGAAGCCTTCGACTTCTTCTGCTTTTGTGGCTTAGGTGAAGCAGGTGCTTCATCAGAATCAGCATTGTCTACAGAGTGCTCCACGGCAGCCCCTTGAACAGCAATGTGAGTGAGGAGACCGTCGAGGTTGTAGTAAGGCCTGATGATATTGGGTTCGGCATCACGAGTGCCATCAGCCCGAGGGGCAGATGGACTAGGGTTGATGTTGAGTCCAAAGTCCTTCTTGTTCTTCTTGGCAGACTCTTTGGCAAACTGGAAGTTGCGCTTGAAGAGATTGTCTTCACGACACCATAACAGAGCAGATGGGTCGGCATTAGCAGGCTGAGGTCCAGGGACCATGCAAGGGTAGAAGCCTTGAGCAATGGCTTCGGACTTGGACTTGGGTTGCAGACCTTTGTATACAATATCTCCCCAGGGGCCCTTGATGGCATTCTTTTCAACATATTCGTTAGTGACAAATTTGTACTTGAACCATTCCTCTGCCCAATATCTTCGAATCCATTGGATTCGGTTCTTGCGTTCCACATAGGTCTCTTCAGGATCTGACTTGTATAGCTCATAGAGATTTGGTGGCAGGTCCTTGGGTGTGTTTCCACGGCGTTGTCTGCCGCCCTTTCTGGCTGACTTCTCTGTTGCCATGAAGTTCAGACTGAATAGCTTCAAAACTTGCAAAGGCTTCCGTCTCAGATAGGAACTAGCTTCAAGAGAATTGATGTGACGCTGTAAGAACTCTGCAAATGAATGCAGACTATGAGAACCAAGGGATTCTCCCACGGACATGTACCTGTGACATCATTAGAGATGCGAGGGAAGGGGAAGAGGTCATATGCATTCTCAGAAGATTTTGAAGATAAATCAGTTTGAAGACATTGACCTCATAGCGCGAAGACATTCACTTATATGATGAGAGTTGGTTCCAGATTTGTACGAATCCAACAATAAGTACAAGTGAGGAATCTAACTGTGTGTGAAGCATAAGTGAATATACTAGGCATGTTATGAGATGCAGAGCATGATAGATCCAAATTTGTAGGGACAGAAACCACTTGTAGTTGAAAAGGATGAATCTATCAGATCAAAAAGATAGTAAAAAGGAGGTTTTATTTACCACATGAAGAACTGCTAGACAGAGTAGAGAGGAAGCCGAGCAGTTCGATCTTCCATGCCCTAACTTGGCAACGGAGGACACCTATGGCGATGGCGGAGGAGACGAGGTCCGCAACCAGCGTGAGGACGGTGTTGGTGAGGTCGCGAAAGCTAAGCGCTTCGTCGCCGGCGTCGTCGAGAGCTAGTGGCGGCGCTAGGGTTTGTGGAGAGGTGGAAGAAATGATAATGATTGCGGTGTGGTGTATATTTATAGGGACAAGAACGTCACAGCGATATTACGCAGGTGCCCCTAGCGGTTCACATCTGAGGTACACGTGGCGAACATGCAACACATTGGAAGTTGTTCCATGTTCCCACGCATGCCTGGATTGTCAGGTGGTCGTTCCCGCTTCTCCGGTTTTCAGGCAAAAGAGATATAGCATTAAAACAGATTTAATTTTGTCTCTGTGTCTTCTACTGACAAGGACTCAGAGAAGACATTCGATAGATTCAATAGAATGCATATGATTTGGATAGATAGAATCTAAGGTAGAAGCATACAGGGGGTTAGGGTCCGATCACATTCACTTAGTTCAAAAGATTCGAACATGAAGACATTGCTATAAGTGAATGTTGTAGAGGACAGAACACTATTATAAGTGTATACCAATATGATACCAAATCAACATTGTGAAGATAAACACGAAGACGAATCAATGTTGAAGATGAACCAAATGCGAAGAGTATGCAAATGAGACGTCAAATAAAAAAACACTTCAAATGGGAGTTTGGTGGTGGCGTTACCCACCGTATAGGAAGTATTAGACCCAGACACAGCGCACAATTATCGTGGCACTCTGAAGTCAATTTCTGCATTAATGTATTCACACTTAGAGTGTATGTCTTCATTGTTTGAAGATATATGTTACTTTGTGTGTTGCACATCTAAGTCATCACATGCATAAGCGTTAGGATGTGTGTCCAATTACAGGACATTTGAGGATTCTAAGATATTTAGCTCACACCACAACTTGCAAAACCTTTTCTCATCCAAGGGCTTTGTGAAGATATCTGCCAATTTCTCTTCAGTGTTGATGTGAATGATATCAATATCTTCCTTCATGACATGATCTCTGAGAAAGTGATGACGGATCTGAATGTGCTTTGTCTTCGAATGCTGAACTAGGTTGTTGGCAATCTTGATGGCGCTTTCATTGTCGTAGTGGAGTGGCACATGCTTCAGATGGATGACATAGTCCTTGAGAGTTTGCTTCATCCATAGAAGCGGAGCACAGCAAGATCCAACAGCAATGTATTCAGATTCAGAAGTGGAGAGAGATACACAGTTCTGCTTCTTTGAAGACCAACAGACAAGAGATCATCCAAGAAAGTGACATGTGCCTAATGTAGACTTGCGATCAACCTTGTCACCAGCATAATCAGCATTTGAGAATCCAACTAGATCAAACTCTGAGCCCTTTGGATACCATAATCCTAGTGTTGGGGTGTAAGCCAAATATCGAAGAATTCGCTTTACAACTAAGTGATGCGACTCCTTTGGTGCCGCTTGGAATCGGGCACACATGCAAACGCTAAGCATGATATCTGGCCTAGATGCACATAAGTAGAGTAAAGAACCAATCATGTAGCAGTATACCTTTTGATCGAACCCTTTACCATTGTCGTCAGGGCCCAGATGACTTTTGGTTGGCATTGGCGTCGTGTATCCCTTGCAGTCTTGCATTCCAAACTTCTCCAGGAAGTCTTTGAGGTATTTCTCTTGAGATATGAAGATGTCGTTGCTTTGCTGGCAAATTTGAAGAACAAGGAAGAACTTCCGCTCACCCATCATGGACATCTGATATTGTTCTTGCATCATGTGTCCAAACTCATCACTGTATCTTTTGTCAGTGCAGCCGAATATAATGTCATCCACATAGATCTGGCACACAAACAGTTCACCATCGTATGTCTTCGTGAAGAGGGTGGGATCCAGTGAACCAGGTTTGAAGCCTTTTCTCTTCAGGAAGTCTTTGAGTATGTCATACCAAGCACGAGGGGCTTGTTTGAGGCCATGCAGTGACTTTTTGAGCTCGTAAACCATGTCAGGATGTTTTGGATCTTCAAAGCCAGGTGGTTGTGCAACATACACTTCTTCTTCAATCTTGCCATTGAGAAAAGCACTCTTCACATCCATTTGATATAGGAGGATGTTGTGCTGGTTGGCATAGGCTAGCAGAATGCGAATGGCTTCAAGCCTAGCCACCGGAGCGAATGTTTCATCGAAGTCAATACCTTCAACTTGAGTATATCCTTGAGCAACGAGACGGGCCTTGTTTCTGACAACTTGACCATTCTCATCTTTTTTGTTGCGATAGATCCATTTTGTGCCTATGATATTGTGCTTGCGAGGATTAGGACGCTTGACCAATTCCCACACATTGTTCAGTTCGAACTGTTGAAGCTCTTCTTGCATAGCTTGAATCCACTCAGGTTCCATGAAGGCTTCAGCAACTTTCTTGCGTTCAGATATAGAGACAAATGCAAAGTGCCCACAGAAATTTGCCAGTTGCGTTGCTCTTGAACGAGTAAGGGGACCAGGTGCATTGATGCTATCAATTATCTTCTCAATATGTACTTCATTTGCAACATGAGGATGAACTGGATGAAGACTTTGCTCTTGCTGATCATTGTCTTCATCTTCAGTATTGGCTTCAGGCTAAGCAGAGTCTTCAGGTTGATTTGGTGCAGATATGATAAGTTCCTCTTCAGCATGTGCCTCTGAAGGTATGATTTCTCTAGTACCCATAAGCTTGATGGATTCAATAGGTGGAACTTCATCTAGCACATTTGGCAGGTGCTCTCTTTGTGAGCCATTAGTCTCATCAAACCGCACATCCATAGTTTCAACCACTTTATAGTGAAAGAGGTTGAAGACTCTGTAGGAGTGGGAATACTTCCCGTAACCAAGCATAAAACCTTCATGTGTTTTCGGTGCAAATTTTGAAGTGTGATGTGGATCCTTGATCCAGCACCTTGCACCAAATACTCTGAAGTAGCTTACGTTTGGCTTCTTACCAGTCAGTAGTTCATATGATGTCTTCTTTAGAAGCTTGTGAAGATAAACACGGTTGATGACATGGCATGCAGTATCAATAGCTTTAGGCCAGAACTTCCTTGGAGTCTTGTATTCATCAAGTATCGTCCGAGCCATCTCAATGAGTGATCTGTTCTTGCGCTCCACGATGCCATTCTGCTGAGGTGTGTATGGAGCTGAGAATTCATGAGTGATGCCCAATGTATCAAGATAAGTGTCGAGGCCGATGTTCTTGAACTCTGTGCCATTGTCACTTCTTATGTGCTTGATCTTGATGCCATAGTTTGTCATGGCACGATTGGCAAATCGTTTGAAGACATCCTGCACTTCAGTCTTGTAGAGAATTATATGCACCCAGGTATATCTAGAGTAATCATCAACAATAATGAAGCCATAGAGACAAGAAGTAGTAGTAAGAGTGGAGTAATGAGTATGGCCGAATAGGTCCATGTGAAGCAGCTCGAAGGGACGTGATGTAGTCATGATTGTCTTTGAAGGATGCTTGGCCCTAGTCATCTTCCTAGCTTCACAGGCACCGCACAGATGATCCTTTTTGAACTTGACACCCTCGATGCCTACGACATGCTTCTTCTTCGTGAGAGTGTATAAGTTCCTCATGCCAGCATGCCCTAACCTTCGATGCCAGAGCCAGCACTCCGAAGCTTTTGCTAGAAGACATACTGCCAACTGTGGCCCTTTTGAGAAATCTACCATGTATAGATCACCTTTTTGGTACCCTTCAAAGACTAGAGACTTGTTAAATTCCATTAGCACAAGGCAACGATATTTTCCAAATATCACGATCATGTTCAAGTCAAAAAGCATTGAGACAGACAATAAGTTGAAACTAAGGGATTCAACAAGCATCACTTTATCCATGTGCTGATCCTTTGAGATTGCAACTCTACCTAGACCCAATACCTTGCTTTTACCAGTGTCAGCAAATGTGATATGACTCTTGTCAGATGGACGTAAGGTTGAGTCCATGAGAAGACTTCGATCACCAGTCATGTGGTTAGTGCATCCACTATCAATAATCCATTTTGAAGCAGCTGGTGTCATACCCTATAGTGCAGTTAGGGGGGTAGGCTTCATGAAGAGTATTGTGAAGCATAAACATTTGACGAGCAAGTGGATTATGAAAGCTAAGATCCAGGTTAGGACTTATAGGATGCATGGCAAGCGACTCAGGAACGAAATACATAATAAGACCATTTGGGCATTTTATCTTGTGCCCCATAAGATGTTTTAGGTCCCCAACAACAGTATCTGACGCCTTTGATTTCTGGCTAGAGACCTTTCCCTGCAAAAGAGAGTTAAGTTTTCTTAACCACCCACATCTTCAGGGGTGGCTTTGAAGCTATGAGTCTAAGTGCAGCATCTGAGAACTTTGGCTTTGGGGCCCTAGAAAATAGTCTTGCAGGAGGTGAATAATACTCATAAGAATAAGCAGAGTAGTTCTTGGTCTTATGAACATGGCGGTTTGATGGAACACGCTCATATTCATAGGCCTGAGTATGGTTTCCCTGCAAAACATTTGTGTTAGGGCGACTCTGGTGACTCCTTTGTCTGTATGAAGCCTTTGGAACATGTGAAGCCTTTGTTCTAGGGTTTGTCTTCTTCCCACGTGGTGTCATGATGACATTCACCAGAAGATTTTCAAGACAACTCTTGGGCACCCAGATCTTCTTCAAAGGTGGTCCATTCCTGTAGTTAGTACCAATATACCTGGCAAACACTTCACCATTTTGATTCTTAAACAGTTTATAGTTTGCATCAAAGGATTCATCAATGATAATCGGGTTAGCACAAGTGAAGCCAGATAGGGTAGATGGATCCACTAAAGGTCCCTTTGCAACAACCCATGTGGTTTTGCGGTACTGCTCAGGCTTCCAGTAAGAACCATCATCATTCATTTTCCTTTCGAACCCAACACCCTCTTTCCTAGGGTTTTGGTTCAGAATCTGTTTCTTGAGGACATCACATAGTGTCTGATGCCCTTTGAGACTCTTGCACGTTCCTGTCTCAAGCAATGTCTTCAACCTGGCGTTCTCATCAGCAATAGTAGTGGTATCCTCAGCAGAGGGGTTAGTTACCACATCAACAATTGAAGATATTGCAATAGCAGTAGCAGTAGAACATCCAGCAACAGAAGTAGCGTTATCACGCTCAAGGCATTTTAGACATGGTGGTTCAAATCCTTCCTGAGCGGGACTGATCAGTTGAGCGCAAAGTGACTCATTCTCTTTTTGAAGATCTTCATGAGCCGCTCTCGAGTTCTCAAGTTCTTGCTTCCTTGGAGGAGAGCTTTTCATGAGTAGTTGAGAGCGTTTCATGACGACTTTCAAGATCTTCGTACTTAACATGAAGATTTTTAATGTATTCAATTAAGGACTGAGTTCGAGTCATTTCCGCGTCCAACAGGTCATCGCTTTTGTCTAACAATTTTTGAATATGTTCCATAGCAGTCGGTTGCTGTGTTGCAGTTCTAGCAAGTGTTTTGTAGCTAGGTTTAGATTTACATTCAGAGTCATCTTCACTGGATGTTTGACAGTGAGCATCGCGTGAGTTTACCTTGGCACCACGTGCCATGAAGCAGTAGGTGGGTGCGGAGTCATCTTCGTTAGCATCAGCATTGGTGAAGAGGCCATCGTCTTTAGTGTTGAAGATGGACTTGGCGACGTACGCTGAAGCTAAAGCCAGGCTTGCCAAGCCTCAAGAAGATTCCTCTTTGTAAGTGCATCTAGTGCCACCCCTAGTTGGTTTTGGAGTATTGACGACAAACCTAGTTGAGGGACTAATGTGTTTGTGAGAATTGCAGGATAACACAGGTAGAAGTCCCTCATTGATTCGGTTTTCCTACCAGAGATGACCCCTAAAAATGTATGAAGACATTGATGTCAAAGGTGGTATATGAAGATATTCACATTGAAGACTATGACAAGAGAAGACATCGCATGAAGCCTATGGAGCTTGAAGACTTAGATCCTTCGTAGTTCTTTTTCTTATTCTTTGTTGAGTCATAGGAACCACCGTACTGTTAAGTGGGGTCCAAGAGAACCAGTCAGAATGACTGAAGTGATGCTTAACCAAAACCTATGTCTTCGAGTGAAGACTATGAGAGCGAATCTTGTCCAGAGTCAGACAAGTCAGCTTTGCTTGTAGCCCAAGTAAAGTTGCCGTGTGAGTTTGAAATCTGACCGTTGGAACACGTGTCAGTTCCTTAGTGACCCAGGGTCATTTCGGACAAATCAGGTCGGGTTGCCTAGTGGCTATAAATAGCCCACCCCCTATAACCATAAACGGTTGGCTGCTCAGAGTTAGTGTACGGCTTTTTCCGTTTGAGAGCAACCCACCTCGAAGCCTTTGAGAGAGAATTCCATGCGAGGATAAAGCCCTAACCACCCAGAGCCAAAGAGAATTAGGCATCACTTAAGTCTTCTTGTCTGTGTGATCTGAAGACTTATTACACTTGAGGACTGTGAATCCTCCAGCCGGTTAGGCGTCGCGTTCTGAGCATCCAAGAGACATTGTGGATTGCCGGTGAACGAAGTCTTTGAAGGTTTGGGAGTCTACCTTGAAGACTTACCAGAGTGATTGGGCGAGGTCTGTGTGACCTTAGCTCAAGGGGAATACGGTGAGGACTGGGTGTCCTGAGCTGCGTGTTCAGGACTGGGTGTCCGGGACTGTGTGTCCTCAGGTTTAAATACCTAGCCGCCCTAACCAGACGTACAGTTGTCACAGCAACTGGAACTGGTCCAACACATCATTGTCTTCAACGAGTCACTGGTTTCATCCTTCCCTTCTCTTTACGTATTGTTACTCCTTGTGAAGTCATTGTATGATTGCACTATCTTTTATCTTCACTGAGTGACTGCGTGTTCTGTTTGGCTTCATAATATCTTCCTACCTGATCCTTACTACATTGCTGCTATTAGTCATTGTGCTTTCACTCTATTTGAATACTTGACTATGGCTTGCCTAGTGTAGTCTACCTTCCGCTGCAGGGTAATAGGTTTATTTCTATCGTTTGTCTTCATAACTTCCACGTTTTGAAGACTTTCATAAAAATCGCCTATTCACCCCCCTCTAGTCGATATAACGCACTTTCAATTGGTATCAGAGCAAGGTACTCCCTTGTTCTGTGTGATTCGGTTTAACCACCTGGAGTTTTAGCTATGTCGACTGCAGGGATAATTAAAGTCTCCGCTGCGTGCCCCGTCTTCGATGGAACTGAATATCCCTACTGGAAGAATAAGATGCGCATGCATCTTGAAGCCATTGACGTCGACCTATGGTATGTCGTCAAGAACGGCGTTCCCAAGGCTGGAGAAGGTGTCACTGCTGCTGACGTCAAGAAGTTCGTTCAACTGGACTCTACTGCCAAGAATATCATCTGTGGTCATCTGACCAAAGGACAGTATGGCCGTGTGAGTGCTTTGGAAACATCTAAGCTAGTCTGGGACTGGCTCTCCAAGGTCAACGAAGGCGTCTCAACCCAGAGAGATCAGAGAATCAGTGTCCTTCGCAACCTCTTCAACCGCTTCAAGAGAAATGACAATGAGAATGTCCAGCTCACATTTGATCGACTCACTGACATCACGAATGAGCTTCAAGCCCTTGGCGCTACTGAGATCACCAAGAATGAAGTCGTCAAGACACTCCTGAGATCACTTGACAGTTCGTTTGACACCCTAGCCCTGATGATTCAAGAACGTCCTGATTTCAAGACACTCGATCCGTCTGACATACTTGAGAGGCTCAACACACATGAGTTTCAGCTTTCTGAGAAAAGAGATATCTACGGTCCAAACTATGGGCGAACTCGTGCCTTGAAGGCAAAAGCTGTCTCCTCATCTGAAGAAGAATCTGACAGCAGTTCTGAGATGATCCTGAAGACATTGGAAGGGAACTTGCTATGCTTGTGAAGAAGTTCCAAAAATTCACCAAGAAGAAAGGCTTCAGAAAGTCTTCCCGATCAAGCTCAAGGAATGATGAAGCTTCTGCTCATGACTACAAGAAGAAAACATGTCACAAGTGCAAGAAACCTGGCCACTTCATCTCTGAGTGTCCGAGTGGGACAATGAGAACAAAAAGAAGAAGAAGAGCAAGGAATATGACTCTGACGACAAGAAGAAGAAGAAATACTCAAAGTCTTCTTCCAAGTCTTCTTCAAAGTCTTCATCACACAAGAAGAGCTCATCTGGCAAGGCACGTGCGTTTGTTGGCAAGGAAATGGATTCAGAGGAGGAGTCCGCTTCTGAGGAGGCGGAGGTGGAGTCTGAGGAGGAGTCCGATTCTGGCGTCGCAAGTCTGGCTACAGCATACGTTGCCAAGTCCATCTTCAACACTGAAGACAATGACTTCATCACCGACACCGATGCAAATGACAAGGACTACTCCGCTCCTACCTACTGCTTCATGACGCGGTGCCAGGAGGTCCAGCAAAACAATTGACGCTATTGGGGACCTTACATCTTAGGCCGCAATCAAATGCCCAAATGGTTACTATGTACTTCGTTCCTGAATCGCTTGCTACTCTCCCTATTAGTCCTAATCTGGATCTAAGCTTTCATAACCCACTGGTTCGTCAAATGTTTTTGCTTCACAATTCTCTTCGTGAAGCCTATCCCCCTAACTGCACTGTAGGGTACGACACCAGCGTCTTCAGAATGGATTATTGATAGTGGGTGTACCAACACATGACTGGCAAAAGAAGCCTTCTTATGGACTCAACCTTACGTCCATCCGACAAGAGTCACATCACATTTGCTGACACTGGTAAAAGTAAGGTATTGGGTCTAGGTAGAGTTGCAATCTCAAAGGATCAACACATGGATAAAGTCATGCTTGTTGAATCCCTTGGCTTCAACTTAATGTCTGTCTCAATGCTTTGCGATTTGAACATGATCGTAATATTTGGAAAATATCGCTGCCTTGTACTAATGGAATCTGACAAGTCTCTAGTGTTTGAAGGGTATCGGAAAGATGATTTGTACGTGGTAGATTTTTCGGCAGGACCACAGCTTGCCGTATGTCTTCTAGCAAAAGGCTTCAGAATGCTGGCTCTGGCATCGGAGGCTAGGGCATGCTGGCATGAGGAACCTCCACACCCTTGCAAAGAAGAAGCATGTCATAGGCATCGAGGGCGTCAAGTTCAAGAAAGATCACTTATGCGGTGCCTGTGAAGCAGGGAAGATGACGAGGGCCAAACATCCCTCGAAGACAATCATGACAACCACTCGACCCTTCGAACTGCTCCACATGGATCTTTTCGGTCCCACTCATTACTCAACTCTTACTACTACTGCTTGCCTCTATGGCTTTGTTATTGTTGATGATTATTCTAGATATACTTGGGTGCACATAATCCTCTACAAGACTGAAGTGCAGGATGTCTTCAGACGCTTCGCCAATCGAGCAATGAACAACTATGGCGCCAAGATAAAGCACATCAGAAGTGACAATGGCACTGAATTCAAGAATACTGGCCTTGATACATATCTTGATACCTTGGGCATCACACATGAATTCTCAGCCCCATACACGCCACAGCAGAATGGCGTCGTCGAACGCAAGAACAGAACACTCATTGAGATGGCCAGAACGATGCTTGATGAATACAAGACTCCAAGAAAATTCTGGCCTGAAGCCATTGATACTGCATGCCATACAATCAATCGTGTTTATCTTCACAAGCTTCTGAACAAGACATCTTATGAGCTCCTTACTGGCAAGAAGCCAAATGTCAGTTACTTCAGAGTATTTGGCGCCAGGTGCTGGATCAAGGATCCACATCACACTTCAAAATTTGCACCAAAAGCACATGAGGGTTTTATGCTTGGATATGGAAAGGATTCGCACTCCTACAGAGTCTTCAATCTCTTTCATTATAAAGTGGTTGAAACAGTGGATGTGCGGTTTGATGAGACTAACGGTTCACAAAGAGAGCACCTCCCAAATGCTAGATGAAGTTCCATCCAGCGAATCAATCAAGCTTATGGGAACCGGAGAAATCATACCCTCTGAAGCTCAACCTGAAGAGGAACTTATCATCTCCGCACCTGATCAACCTGAAGACAATGCTCAGCCTGAAGACAATCCCACTAACAATGACAATGATCAGCAAGAGCAAAACCTTCGCCCTGTACATCCTCGTGTTGCCAATGAAGTGCAGATTGAGAGAATAATTGATAGCATCAATGCACCCGGTCCGCTCACTCGTTCAAGGGCAACTCAGCTAGCAAATTTCTGTGGGCACTTCATTCGTCTCAATAACAGAACCCAAGAAAGTTGAAGAAGCCTTCATGGAACCTGAATGGATTCAAGCTATGCAAGAAGAGCTTCAACAGTTTGAGCTAAATAATGTATGGGAACTGGTTAAGCGTCCTGATCCTCAGAAGCACAACATAATAGGCACCAAATGGATATACCGCAACAAGCAAGATGAGCATGGTCAAGTTGTCAGAAACAAAGCTCGTCTCGTTGCTCAAGGATATACTCAAGTGGAAGGCATTGACTTCGATGAAACATTTGCTCCTGTGGCTAGACTTGAAGCCATACGCATACTGCTGGCCTATGCCAATCATCACAACATACTTCTATATCAAATGGCTGTGAAGAGCGCCTTTCTCAATGGCAAGATTGAAGAAGAAGTGTATGTTGCACAACCGCCTGGCTTTGAAGATCCAAAACATCCTGACATGGTATACAAGCTCAACAAGGCACTGTATGGCCTCAAACAAGCCCCTCGGGCCTGGTATGACACACTCAAATACTTCCTGAAGAGCAAAGGCTTCATACCTGGTTCCCTAGACCCCACTCTCTTCACGAAGACATATGATGGTGAACTGTTTGTGTGCCAAATATATGTGGATGACATTATCTTCGGCTGCACCAATTAGAAGTACAGTGAAGAGTTTGGATATATGATGCAAGAGCAATATCAGATGTCCATGATGGGAGAGCTGAAGTTCTTCCTCGGTCTCCAAATACGACAGCAACGCAACGGCATCTTCATATCTCAAGAGAAGTATCTCAAAGATTGTTTGAAGAAGTTCGGTATGCAAGACTGCAAAGGCTTCACGACGCCAATGCCAGCCAAGTATCATCTGGGTCCTGACGACAATGGTAAAGAGTTCGACCAAAAGGTATACCACTCCATGATTGGTTGTTTGCTTTATCTATGTGCATCTAGGCCAGATATTATGCTTAGTGTTTGCATGTGTGCTCGATTTCAAGCGACACCAAAGGAGTCGCATCACTTAGCTGTGAAGCGAATTCTTCGATATTTGGCTCACACACCAACTCTAGGACTATGGTATCCAAAGGGCTCAGAGTTTGATCTGGTTGGATTCTCGGATGCTGATTATGCTGGTGAGAAAGTGGATCACAAGTCTACATCAGGCACATGTCACTTTCTGGGACGATCACTTGTATGTTGGTCTTCAAAGAAGCAGAACTGTGTATCTCTCTCCACTGCTGAATCTGAATACATTGCTGCTGGATCTTGCTGCGCTCAGCTTCTGTGGATGAAGCAAACACTCAAGGACTATGGCATTCATCTGAAGCAAGTGCCACTCTACTGCGACAACGAAAGCGCCATCAAGATTGCCAACAACCCAGTTCAGCACTCAAAGACAAAGCACATTGAAATTCGTCATCACTTTCTCAGAGATCATGTTGTGAAGGAAGATATTGATATCATACACGTCAACACTGAAGAGCAATTGGTAGATATCTTCACCAAGCCCTTGGATGAGAAGAGATTTTGCAAGTTACAGTGTGAGCTAAATATCCTAGAATCCTCAAATGTCCTGTGATCAGGCACACATCCTAACACTTATGCATATTGATGACTTAGATGTGCAACACACGAAGTAAAGTATATCTTCAATCAATGAAGACACACATTCTAAGTGTGAATACATTAATGTGGAATTTGACTTCGGAGCGCCACGATAATTGTGCGCCATGTCTGGGTCTAACACTTCCTATACGGTGGGTAACGTCACCACCAAATGTTCTGTTTGAAGTGTTTCACTCATGGCATTACATTTGCTATGTCTTCACATTCGGTTTTGGCTTCAATCTCAACATATCTTCATGATTATCTTCACTATGTTGATTATATAGATATATATACTAGTGTTCCGTCCTCTACAGCATTCACTTATAGCTATGTCTTCTTGTTGAATCTTTTGAACTAAGTGAATGTGATCGGACCCTAACCTCTCTATGCTTTCTATCTCAAACTCTATCTCTCCAAATCATATGCATTCTATTGAAACTGTCGAATGTCTTCTCTACGTCCTTGTCAGCAGAAGATACAGAGACAACCATTAAGTCCGTTTTCAATGCTCATTCCTCCACCTGAAACCCGGAGAAGTGGGAACGACCACCCGACAATCCAAGCGTGCGTGGGATGTGGAACAAACCCCAATATGTTGCATGATGGCCACGTGTTCCTTAGATGCGAATCGCCAGGGGCACCTGTGTAATAACATAGTGCCGCCCCTGTACCTATAAATACACACCTCACAGCAGTCATTATCTCTTCTTCCACTCTCGCATGAACCCTAGCGCCACCGCTAGCCCTCGACGAAGCCGGCAACGAAGCGCTTCACTGCCGCAACCTCTCCGACGCCGTCTTCACGCCGACCGCGGACATCGCCTTCTCCGCCATCGCCATAGGTGTCCTCCGTCGCCAAGTTAGGGCACGGACGATCGAACTGCTGGGCCTCCTCTTCCACTCCGTCTAGTAGTTCTTCGTGTGGTAAATAAAACCTCCTTTTTACGACCTCTTTGATCCTATAGATTTATCACTTTCTACCACAAGCAGTTTCTATTCACACAAGTTGGATCTCTTTCATACTGCATCTCATAACATGCCTAGTATATTCACTTATGCTTCACAAAGTAGTTAGATTCCTCACTTGTACTGATCCGTGGATTCGTACAAATCTGGTACCAACTCCTTATCTATGAGTGAATGTCTTCGCACGATGAGGTCAATGTCTTCTAAACTGATTTATTTTCAAAATCTTCTGAGAATGCATATGACCTCTTCCCCTTCCCTCGCACCTTAATGCTGTCACAGGTACATGTCCGTGGGAGAATCCCTTGGTTCTCATAGTCTGCATTCATTTGCAGAATTCTTACATCATCATATAAATTCTCCCGAAGCCAGTTCCTGTTTGTCCAGCAAGCGAAAGCCTCCGAAGCCTTTGAACGTGTTGAAGTCATTCAGGTTAAACTTCATGGCTACAGAGAAATCTGCAAGGAAGGGAGGCAGACAGCGTCATGGGGGAACATCAAGAGATCTGCTTGATGACCTCTCAGAACTTTACAAGACAGATCCTAAAGAGGATTATAATCAGCGCAAGACCCAAATCCAGTGGATTCGAAGATATTGGGCAGAACAATGGTTCAAATACCAGTTTGTGACCCAAGAATATGCTGAGAAAAACGCCATCAAGCGACCGTGGGGAGACATCCTATACAAGAATCTTCAACCCAGGTCCAGAGAAGAAGCCATTGAACAAGGCTTCTATCCCTGCATGGTCCGTGGGCCACAGCCTGCAGATGCACACCCATCGTCACTACTATGGTGCCGTGACGACAATCTGTTCAAGCGCAACTTCCAGTTTGCCAAGAACTCCGCGAAGCAGAACAAGAAGTCTTTGGGATTAGACTTCAACCCTGGTCCCTCTGCTCCCCGTGCCGATGGAACTCGCGAAGCTGAACCCAATCTTCTTGGGCCCTTCTACAATCTTGAAGGCCTCATCACTCACATCGTGGTTCAAGGGACAGCCGTGAATGAGCCTCCAGATGGCGTTGAATCAGATGAAGCGCCTGCAGCGCCGAAGCCAAAGAAGCCGAAGCAGCCAAAAGCTTCAAAGCCTGCCTCTGCTCCAAAAATCTCACGGGCGAAGCCACTGGCAACTGCACCTCCTGAAGACAGTGTGCAGTCTGAAGATTTGTCACGCATCTCCAAGCCATAGAAGGTTAAGATGCCTCTGCCACACACCGGCCAAGAGCTAACAGCTGCTGCCATTCTGCGCAATGATGCCATTGATCTGTCAAGTGATGAAGATCTTGCAGATGACGCTCTTGAGAAACTCATCAAGAGCAAAGAAGAAGCAGAAATCTTCAATGATCTACCTCTCTTTGATGTAACAATCATCCACAACTTCATTGATGAGTGGTTTGACATGCCAAACATCAGCTTCGAAGATCTGCAACTACCCATTGGCCTTAGTGTCGCCTTCCACGGCGCCATTGCTTCAGAGCTAGCTATCGCCCAGCGCATTGTTGAACTGAAGCAGAAGATTGACTTTGAGAAATCTCAGTTCAAGAAGCATATGGCCAAGCTCAGCATGCAAGAGGTGAAGAACTTCAAGATTATGTTGCACGAGCTCAAGGAAGCCTTTCTCAAGAAACGTGCAGAAGCTCAGGGTTCGCGTGAGCGCATGAAGGTTCTGGCTGACAGATGTGTGCAAGCCTACAATGAGGCTGAGAAGTGCAAGGCCCTTGGGCGTCCTGGCATCAACCCCAGGATGGCTGCAAAGAAGAAGAAGAAGCCCGCTACGGATGAACCCGACGCACCAAGGCAGGAAACAGATCCCATTGTCTTCCCAACTAGAATGACTGGTGAAAGTGCGTTATATCGACTGGAGGGGGGGTGAATAGGCGATTTTTATGAAAGTCTTCAAAACGTGGAAGTTATGAAGACAAACAGTAGAGATATGCATATCACTATGCAGCGGAAGTTAGATTACACTAGGCAAGCCATGGTCAAGTATTCAATAGAGTGAAAGCACAATGACAAGTAGCTGCAGTGTAATAAGGATCAGGTAGGAAGAAGTTATGAAGCCAAACAAATCCTATAGTTACGTTGTGAAGACAAAAGATATAGCAAGCATGCAATGGCTTCACAATGAGTAACAGTAAGTAAAAGGAAGTGAAGATGAAACCAGTGACTCGTTGAAGACAATGATGTGTTGGACCAGTTCCAGTTGCTGTGACAACTATACGTCTGGTTGGAGCGGCTAGGTATTTAAACCTTAGGACACACAGTCCCGGACACCCAGTCCTGAACACGCAGTTCAGGACACCAAGTCCTCACCGTATTCTCCTTGAGCTAAGGTCACATAGTCCTCGCCCAATCACTCAGGTAAGTCTTCAAGGTAGACTCCCAAACCTTCACAGACTTCGTTCACTGGCAATCCACAATGTCTCTTGGATGCTCAGAACGCAACGCCTAACCGTCTGGAGGGTGCACAGTCCTCAAGTGTAATAAGTCTTCAGATCACTCAGACAAGAAGACTTAAGTGATGCCCAATTTACTCTGGCTCTGGGTGGTTAGGGCTTTCTCCTCGCTAGGAATTTTCTCTCAAAGGCTTCGAGGTGGGTTGCTCTCAAACGACAAAAGCCGTGCACTGAAATCTGAGCAGCCAACCGTTTATGGTTGTAGGGGGTGGGCTATTTATAGCCACTTGGCAACCCGACCTAATTTGTCCGAAATGACCCTGGGTCACTAAGGAACTAACACGTGTCCCAACGGTCAGATTTCAAACTCACATGGCAACTTTACTTGGGCTACAAGCAAAGCTGACTTGTCCGGCTCTGGACAAGGTTCACTCTCATTGTCTTCGCTCGAAGACATAGGTTTTTGGTTTAGGCATCACTTCAGTCATTCTGACTGGTTCTCCTGGACCCCACTTAACAGTACGGTGGTTCCTATGACTCAACACAAAAGAAAAAGAACTACGAAAGATCTAAGTCTTCGAGCTCCATAGGCTTCATAACGTGTCTTCTTTTGTCATAGTCTTCAATGTGAATTTCTTCATATACCACCTTTGACTTCAATGTCTTCATACGTTTTTAGGGGTCATCTCTGGTAGTAAAACCGAATCAATGAGGGACTTCTACCTGTGTTATCCTGCAATTCTCACAAACACATTAGTCCCTCAACTAGGTTTGTCGTCAATACTCCAAAACCAACTAGGGGTGGCACTAGATGCACTTACAATCTCCCCCTTTTTGGTGATTGATGACAAACTAGTTGAAGTTTTCAACGGGGAATATAGTCTGTGAAATTGTAAAGGATAAGGAATTGTCTTCATAAGTTGTAAGGGCTCCCCCTGAAGATGTGCATATAAGTTAGTTTGCTTTTGGAATGCAAATGCACATGGCAGGTTGTACTTGTGGAGATCCACTTCAGCTTATGATGACAATCCACTATGCGTGTGAAAGTATATGAAGATAATGACAGGCATAATGGAAAATGGACGTCTGCAGAATGAGATAACTGCGGAATTTATCGTCGCACATGCGGAATTTATCTTGCAAAACAGGGTGGCAAACAAGTAGCAGACGACCATCTGGTTTAAGTGTTACAACTCATAAGAGCCAAATGTAGCAAAAATGAGAGTTGTAAGCACGAGGCAAAATATAAGGCACCCGCCCATATGAACCCGCTTGAAGACTATCAATATCTCATATGCTTCTCCCCCTTTTGTCAGTAATGACCAAAAAGGTTTGAAGACATAGAGTCTCTACTCGTTCCCATGAGGAGTAGGAGAAGTAGCAGGGTTGTTGGTGTTGGTTGGCGGTGTAGAAGAGCTTGGAGGTGCTGAAGCATATGGCGGTGAAGTAGCATCGTCTTCTTCCTCAATGATTCTGGCAGTGACTGTGGCAGCAGAGGAAGAAAACTCAGATTCTTCAAGAGATGGAGTTCCCAGCAGCACAGCTCTTCGAGGAGGTGTGGAGTCAAACTTGAATCTTTCAGTGAAGCCATCCTCTTGAAGATCAGCTTCAGAAAGCATCATCGTTAGCCCTTTCCATGTGCGGCGACAGGTTTCATGGGCAACGAAAGCGTTCTTGGTGGCAAGATTTCGGATGCGATTTACATCCACCAAGAGGCTTTTCATTTGTCTCTTCAACCAGTCATGATGCCTATCCTGCTTTTGATGAAGGGCCACAAGAAGCTCTCGGTCGTTGAGAACACGAGTGCGCTTCTTGGGTCTTGAAGCAGTGGCACTGTCAGTGGCTTCGATTGAAGCAGGGTGTGGTGCACGTGTAGTGCCAGCCAAAGGATAAACCCTGGAGATGGCTTCAACACCTTCAACGTTTTGAGTGAAGCTCTGGTGCTCTGCATTCTGAAGACTCAGAGGTTGCTTGGCAGGTTCAGGATAGATGGCTTCAGCAGAGGTATCCACATCAGGCAAGAAGTTCCGATGGTTGCGGGCTGAGGGCTGATACGAGATGGCAGAGTGAAGTTTGATCAGCCTCATTACCCAAGGAGCATAGAACTTTAAACCAAACAGATCTGAGCCTGATGCAGCTAGTTGGCGTATGAAGAAATCCTGTGCGTTGAAGCATTTGCCATGAAGGATACAGAATATCAGAGTCTTCATTGCACCCTCGATCTTGGCATTTGGAGAGTGTCCTTTAATGGGCCAGAGAGTCCACCAGATGATGTGATAGATGGTCCTGGGCAGGTACTCAAGGTCTTCAACGAAGTACTCTGTGGGATAAGGAGCATCGTGGGGCAATGGCTTCATCATGGAGAGCATCTGACTCATATTCGGTTCAGGCCTCTGAAATATGCTCTCAATAGCTTCAGTGTGTAGCCGACAACCTTGCTCAAAGAATTCGCCTGGAGTGGGCAGGCCAGTGAGCTCAATGATACCAAATGCATTGGCTTCATGATGAACGTTTCCGGTCATCCACTCCAGGACCCAAGTCTTCGGATCTCTGTTGTATCCTCTGATGTGCAGTGTGGCATAGAATTTTAGCAGGAGCTCTTCGTTCCAATGCTCTTCATCAGTGACAAACTGCAGCAGACCCACTTGTTTGAAGCAATCCAACGCTTCCTCTAGACAGGGCAGACCAGCAATAGCTTCAACATCAAGGCGCTTGTGCGGGAAAATGCGACCTTGGTTGTACAGTATGCAAGAGTAGTAGCTGCGCTGAGGATAGCTCCAGAACCTATCTGATGAAATCCTTTCCCTTGAATAGGGGTTCTTGGAGCTATTGAAGAAATTATTATCTGTCCTGAAGCCATTGATGTTGAAGGAGCCAGGTGCTGATGCAGGACCTGGAAACCTTGGCAGTCTTGGGATTGGCTTCTGGACCTGAGGCCTGTGCTCAACATGATAGTTGAATTGGGGACCGGCAGCAGACTCAGGAACAGAAGCGGTGGGTTCAGTGGCTTCGCTGTCTTCAGAAGCTTTTGCTGGGGAGGGCTCCACATTAGCTTCGTTGTTGGTTGTGGCAGCCTCAAGATTTTCATCCTCCGCTTGACTAGCAGGAGGGTTTTTCACAAGCACGTTCTCCTAGAGAACTGCTTCTTGGTGGAGCAGAGGAGTGGGCTCTTGTGGTACTTCTTCTGTGGCTGATGCAGCCGGAATGTCTTCAGCATAGACTTGAGGCCTTGGACCTTTGCGAAGCCTGCGGAACGCAGACGACGCCTGTGGGGTAGGAGTGGGCTGGGCCTCATAGTCTTCTTCCTCTTGAGGACGATCCGCCCATGAAGCATCCTGTGCAATTGGCGTCAGTGGACGACCAATGCTGATGAGTTCGCTGTGTTCTAACTGAGGAAGGGCTGCATCATCTTCTACATTGTCACGATGACCAATGTCTTCAGCAGCGATGGGATCAGCTGCTGGAATATCTTCAGCTTCAGGATCCTCTATGGAAGTAGGCTCATGAACCGTCAGTTGACGTTCTGCGTCAGGGTGAACCATAGAGATGGGTTCAACTATCAAGGGCTCTGTGGGAGCAGCCCGAGCTTTCTTGATCTTTCTCTTTTTCTTGCTAGGGGCAGTAGGAGAGGCTTCAGAGCTTTTCCTCTTCCTGGCTTCAGCCTCAGCAGTTCTTGTCTTCTTGAGCTCTGAAGCTGTTGACCGGCTCTTTGGCTTCAAGCCAGTCGTTGCAGTTGGGAAGACAAGCGGAACTACTTCCTACCTTGGTGCCTCTGGTTCAGCTGGAACAGTCTTCTTCTTTTTCTTTGCGGCCATCTTGGGGTCGATGCCAGGACGCCCAGGTGCCTTGCGCTTCTCAGCCTCATTATAGGCTTGCACACATCTGTCAGCCAGAGTCTTCATCCGCTCACGTGAACCCTGAGCTTCTGCACGCTTCTTCAGAAAGTTTTCTTTTAGCTCATGCAACATGATCTTGAAGCTCTTCACTTCTTGCATGCTGAGCTTGGCCATGTGCTTCTTGAACTGAGCCTTTTCATGATGAATTTTCTGCTTCAGTTCAACTATGCGCTGGGCAATAGCAAGTTCTGAAGCAATAGCGCCTTGGAAGGCGACGCTGAGGCCAACGGGCAGCTGTAGATCTTCAAAGCTGATGTTTGGTGTGGCAAACCACTCGTCAATGAAGTTGTGGATGATGGCGACATCAAAGAGAGGCAGATTGTTGAAGATTTCTGCTTCTTCTTTGCTCTTGATGAGTTGCTCAAGAGCGTCATCTCCAAGATCTTCATCACTCGACAGATCAATGGCTTCGCTGCGCAGGATGGCAGGAACTGTGAGCTCTTTGCCAGTGTGAGACAGAGGCATCTTGGCCTTCTGGTGCCTTGAGACGCGTGATAAGTCTTCAGACTGCACACTGTCTTCAGGAGGTGCAGTCGCCAATGGTTTCACCTTTGAGATTTTTGGTGAAGGGGCTGGCTTTGAAGCTTTTGGCTTCTTCAACTACTTCGGCTTCGGCACTGTAGGCACTGCAGGCGCTTCATCAGACTCAGTGTCAGCTGTAGGCTCATTCACTGCAGTCCCTTGAACCAAGATGTAGGTGATGAGGCCTTCAAGGTTGGCATACGGACCGATGACATTGGGTTCTGCTTCTCGCGTGCCATCTGCCCTTGGTGCTGACGTACCAGGGTTGAAGTCTAACCCAAATTTCTTCTTGTTCTGCTTCGCTGAGTTTTGGGCAAACTGGAAGTTGCGCTTGAACAGATTGTCGTCACGACACCAGAGTAGTGACGACGGATGTGCATCATCAGGCTGTGGCCCACGAACCATGCATGGATAGAAGCTTTGGGCAATAGCTTCATCTCTGGACCTGGGTACAAGGTTCTTGAATAAGATGTCTCCCCACGGTCCTTTGATGGCACTCTTCTCAGCATACTCTTGGGTTGTGAAGCGGTATTTGAACCATTGTTCTGCCCAATAGCGTCGAATCCATTGGATTCGGGTCTTGCGCTGACCATAATTCTCTTCAGGATCTGTTTTATACATTTCTGCCAGTTCATCAGGCAGATCTTTGGATGTTCCTCCACGTCGCTGTCTGCCCCCCTTCCTTGCTGCTGTTTCTGAAGCCATAAACTTTAACTTGAAAGGCTTCAAGATGTTCAAAGGCTTCAAGGGCTTTTTCTTGCTGGACCAACAGGAACTGGCTTCAAGAGAATTTATGTGATGCTGTAAGAATTCTGCAAATGAATGCAGACTATGAGAACCAAAGGATTCTCCCACGGACATGTACCTGTGACAGCATTAAGGTGCGAGGGAAGGGGAAGAGGTCATATGCATTCTCAGAAGATTTTGAAGATAAATCAGTTTAGAAGACATTGACCTCATCGTGCGAAGACATTCACTCATAGATAAGAAGTTGGTTCCAGATTTGTACGAATCCACAGATCAGTACAAGTGAGGAATCTAACTACTTTGTGAAGCACAAGTGAATATTCTAGGCATGTTATGAGATGCAGTTTGAGAGAGATCTAGTGTGTGTGAGCAGAAACTGCTTGTGGTAGAAAGTGACAGATCAATAGGATCAACGATGCTGTAAAAAGGGAGTTTTATTTACCACACTGAGAACTGCTAGACGGAGCGAGAGATGAGGCCGAGCAGTTCACTCGTCCGTGCCCTAACTTGGCGACGGAGGAGACCTATGGCGACGGCGGAGAGGACGATGTCCGCGGTCGGCGTTAAGACGGCGTCAGAGAGGTTGCGGCAGCGAAGCGCTTCGTCGCCGGCGTCGTCGAGAGCTAGCGGTGGCGCTAGGGTTCGTGCGAGGGTGGAATAAGAGATAGTTACCGCTATGAGTGTGTATTTATAGGCACAGGGGCGGCACTATGCTATTACTCAGGTGCCCCTGGCGATTCGCATCTGAGGAACGCGTGGACAGTTTGCGGAATTTTGGGGTTTGTTCCACGTCCCACGCATGCCTGAATTGTCGGGTGGTCGTTCCTGCTTCTCCGGATTTTATGTGGAGGAATGAGCATTGAAAACGGACTTTATGGTTGTCTCTATATCTTCTGCTGACAAGGACGCAGTGAAGACATTCGACAGTTTCAATAGAATGCATATGACTTAGAGAGATAGAGTTTGAGATAGAAAGCATAGAGAAGTTGGGGTCCGATCACATTAACTTAGTTCAAAAGATTCAACACGAAGATATAGCTATAAGTGAATGCTGTAGAGGACAGAACACTAGCATATATATATATATATTTATATTTATATATATATATATCTATAATCAACATAGTGAAGATAATCATGAAAATATGTTGAGTTCGAAGCCAAACCAAATGCGAAGACATTGCAAGGTAACACCATGAGAGAAACACTTCCAAATAGAACGTTTGGTGGTGGCGTTACCCACCGTATAGGAAGTATTAGACCCAGACACGGCGCACAATTATCGTGGCGCTCATAAGTCAAATTCCACATTAATGTATTGACACTTGGAATGTATGTCTTCATTGATTGAAGATATACTTCACTTCGTGTGTTGCACATCTAAGTCATCAATATGCATAAGGGTTAGGATGTGTGCCTGATCACAGGACATTTGAGGATTCCAGGATATTTAGCTCACACCGTAACTTGCAAAACCTCTTCTCATCCAAGGGCTTGGTGAAGATATCTGCCAATTGCTCTTCAGTGTTGACGTGTATGATATCAATATCTTCCTTCACAACATGATCTCTGAGAAAGTGATGACGAATTTCAATGTGCTTTGTCTTCGAGTGCTGAACTGGGTTGTTGGCAATCTTGATGGCGCTTTCGTTGTCGTAGTAAAGTGGCACTTGCTTCAGATGAATGCCATAGTCCTTGAGTGTTTGCTTCATCCACAAAAGCTGAGCGCAGCAAGATCCAGCAGCAATGTATTCAGATTCAGCAGTGGAGAGAGATACACAGTTCTGCTTCTTTGAAGACCAACATACAAGTGATCGTCCCAGAAAGTGACATGTGCCTGATGTAGACTTGCGATCAACTTTGTCACCGGCATAATCAGCATCCGAGAATCCAACCAAATCAAACTCTGAGCCCTTTGGATACCATAATCCTAGAGTTGGGGTGTGAGCCAAATATCGAAGAATTCGCTTCACAGCTAAGTGATGCGACTCCTTTGGTGCCGCTTGAAATCGAGCACACATGCAAACACTAAGCATAATATCTGGCCTAGATGCACATAGATAAAGTAAAGAACCAATCATGGAGCGGTATACCTTTTGATCGAACTCTTTACCATTGTCGTCAGGACCCAGATGATGTTTGGCTGGCATTGGTGTTGTGTAGCCTTTGCAGTCTTGCATACCGAACTTCTTCAGGCAATCTTTGAGATACTTCTCTTGAGATATGAAGATACCATTGCGTTGTTGTCGTATTTGAAGACCAAGGAAGAACTTTAGCTCCCCCATCATGGACATATGATATTGCTCTTGCATCATATATCCAAACTCTTCACTGTACTTCTGATTGGTGCAGCCGAAGATAATGTCATCCACATATATTTGGCACACAAACAGTTCACCACCATATGTCTTCATGAAAAGAGTGGGATCCAGGGAACCAAGTATGAAGCCTTTCCTCTTCAGGAAGTATTTGAGTGTGTCAACCAGGCCCTAGGGGCTTGTTTGAGGCCATACAGTGCCTTGTTGAGCTTGTATACCATGTCAGGATGTTTTGGATTTGCAAAGCCAGGCGGTTGTGCAACATACACTTCTTCTTCAATCTTGCCATTGAGAAAGGCACTCTTCACATCCATTTGATATAGAAGTATGTTATGATGATTTGCATAGGCCAGCAGTATGCGTATGGCTTCAAGCCTAGCCACAGGAGCAAATGTTTCATCGAAGTCAATGCCTTCCACTTGAGTATATCCTTGAGCAATGAGACGAGCTTTGTTTCTGACAACTTGACCATGCTCATCTTGCTTGTTGCGGTATATCCATTTGGTGCCTATTATGTTGTGCTTCTGAGGATCAGGACGCTTAACCAGTTCCCATACATTATTCAGCTCAAACTGTTGAAGCTCTTCTTGCATAGCTTGAATCCATTCAGGTTCCATGAAGGCTTCTTCAACTTTCTTGGGTTCTGTTATTGAGACGAATGCGAAGTGCCCACAGAAATTAGCCAGCTGAGTTTCCCTTGATCAAGTGAGCGGACTGGGTGCATTGATGCTGTCAATTATTCTCTCAATCTGCACTTCATTGGCAACACGAGGATGTACAGGGCGAAGGTTTTGCTCTTGCTGATCATTGTCATTGTTAGTGGGATTGTCTTCAGGCTGAGCATTGTCTTCAGGTTGATCAGTTGCAGAGATGATAAGTTCCTCTTCAGGTTGAGCTTCAGAGGGTATGATTTCTCCGGTTCCCATTAGCTTGATTGATTCACTAGCTGGAATTTCATCTAGCACATTTGGCAGTTGCTCTCTTTCTGAACCATTTGTCTCATCGAACCGCACATCCACTGTTTCAACCACTTTGCAATGAAAGAGATTGAAGACTCTGTAGGAGTGCGAATCCTTTCCATATCCAAGCATAAAACCCTCATGTGCTTTTGGTGCAAACTTTGAGGTGTGGTGTGGGTCCTTGATCCAGCACCTTGCGCCAAATACTCTGAAGTAACTGACATTGGGCTTCTTGCCAGTTAGGAGTTCATAAGATGTCTTGTTCAGAAGCTTGTGAAGATAAACACGATTGATTGTATGGCATGCAGTGTCAATGGCTTCAGTCCAGAATTTTCTTGGAGTCTTGTATTCATCTAGCATCGTTCTGGCCATCTCAATGAGTGTTCTGTTCTTGCGTTCGACGACGCCATTCTGCTGTGGCGTGTACGGAGCTGAGAATTCATGTGTGATGCCCAAGGTATCAAGATATGTATCAAGGCCAGTGTTCTTGAATTCAGTGCCATTGTCACTTCTGATGTGCTTTATCTTGGCGCGTAATTGTTCATAGCTCGATTGGCGAAGCGTCTGAAGACATCCTGCACTTCAGTCTTGTAAAGGATTATGTGCACCCAAGTATATCTAGAGTAATCATCAAAAATGACAAAGCCATAGAGGCAAGCAGTAGTGGTAAAAGTTGAGTAGTGAGTGGGACCAAAAAGATCCATGTGAAGCAGTTCGAAGGGTCGAGTGGTGGTCATGATTGTCTTCGAGGGATGTTTTGCCCTTGTCATCTTCCCTGCTTCACAGGCACCGCATAAGTGATCTTTCTTGAACTTGACGCCCTCGATGCCTATGACATGCTTCTTCTTCGCAAGGGTGTGGAGGTTCCTCATGCCAGCATGCCCAAGCCTCCGATGCTGTGACGCCCGGATAATCAAGCTACAGTAACCTCTGCTAATGATGCCACGTCACCACTCTTACAGTTGTAAATCTCACGATGATTCAATCCCGTTCAAATTCAAAATTCAAAATCAAGTCAAACGGTAAAGTTTTCAAACATTTAAAATTTAAATGTTCTAGAGGTGGCAAATAATGCTTAGGTAATTATGGTGGAGGATCACATTTTTATAAAATAATTAAAAGCACTAAACTAAATAAAACAGTGGCTTAAACAAATAATTAAATGCATTTTATAAATATTAAAACATTACACTATTTTATTAGGTATGAGAAATTCATGTGGCAATAGAGTATTTATAAATACTAATTTAGGGACTAGTGGTATATTTTATAAAACTAAAAGTAAAGTAAAACTAATATGAAAACAGAAACTATAAATAAAATAGGAAAGAAAAAAAAAGCAAAGCAAAAGCAAAAAGAAAGAAGGAGACCCCCTGATGGGCCGTGGCCCAGCTGGCCATCGGGCCCCCAGGCCGGCCTAGTCGCCCCCCTGTATAACCCCCTCCCCACCGAACCCTAGACACCGACACACCCTCTCCCCCTCCCGATCCAATCTGGATCAAGGGGAACCCCCCCCCCACTCCACCTCGCTCTCTACCCCATCACCCTCGATCTCTCGATGCCGAAGCCCTTTCGCCGGCGCCACCCGTCTTCCGACCCTGTCGCCCTTCTCCCGAGCCGACCGCGACGCCCATCGCCCCCGACGCCGCTGGACCCCGCCGTCGTCGGAGCTGCCCTGCCGTCCTCCTCTTCGACTCCTCCGCGCCGGACCTCCCCCTCTACGTTGCCGTCGTCCCCGTCCTCCTCCCCAAAGGCTCCACCGAGCCTCGCCGACCCTCGTCTCTGCAACGCCGGTGAGGCCACGGCCTCCTCTTCCTCTTTGCGCCCGCTCTGCACGTCTCCCCATCGCCACCCGCACCGGCCTCCCCTGCTCGACGCGCCACCGCGCGCGCCCGGCGCTCGTCGCCGCGGCCACCGCGCCCGTGCGCCCCGTAACGCCTCGCCATCCCACTCGTCGCGCCCGAACGCCCGCAACCCCGCGCTCTCCGTGCGCTCACCGCAACCGCCACCCTCACTCCCCTGCTTGGCCGCGCGCACTCGCGCGCGCGCCCTCGCCGCGGCCCCCTGTACCGCCCCAGTCATCGCCCCCCGGTCACCGCGGCTAACGCCCGCCTCCCCTCTTCCCTGCCCGTGGTGACTGACCAAGGCCGGTCGCCGTTCGGTCCGGCCGCACCTCTCCACGGCCCCGGCACCCTCCTCCGGTGGCCGCCGCTTCACCACGGCACCGCTTCGCCCGTGGCCTCGCCGTGGCCATAGCCACCCGCGCCTGGCGCCTCCACTGGCATGTGCAGGCGCCCAATCGGGCTACGGGTTACGCCCGCACCCGACGCCCGTTAGACCGAACCGATAAGGCCTTTGGCCCACTGACAAAGGGGCCCCCGCCCAGAACGTTAAAAAAAGTATATAAAAATAAATAAAACAATAATTAAAAAAATTAATTAATTAATTAATTAACTAAATTAATTAAGTTAATTAACCTTAATTAATTAATCTAATTAACCTGTTAGCTTAATTAAACAGTAATTAGTTTAACTAAACCCTAATTAACCTAACAGAGTATGACAGGTGGGTCCCACTGGACCCACGCGTCAGTTTGACCCAGTCAACCCCTGTTGACTGCTGATGTCAGCATGACATCATGCTGATGTCATAAATCTATTTTTGAATTAATTAAATAATTAATTAAGTTTCAGAAATTAATAAAATCTTTAGAAAATCATATCTTTTAATCCGTAACTCGGATTAAATTATTTTCAACATGAAAGTTTCTCAGAACGACGAGACGAACCCGGATACGCAGCCCGTTCGTCCAGCACGCATCCCTAGCATAGCAAACTCGCAACTTTCCCCCTCCGGCTCCTCTGCCCGAAAACGCGAAACACCGGGGATTCTTTCCCAGATGTTTCCCCCCTTCACCGGTATCACCTCATACCGCGTTAGGGCAGCCCTAGCACCGATACTTGTCATGTCATGCATCGCTATGCATCTGTTTGCTTAAATATTTATTGTTTCTTCCCCCTCTTCTCTCGCTAGACACCGAGAACGACGCCGCTGCTACCCAGTACGACTACGGAGTTGACGACCCCCTCTCTCTTGCCAGAGCAACTAGGCAAGCCCCCCCCCTTTGATCACCAGATATCGCCTACTCTTCTCTATACAGCTTGCATTAGAGTAGTGTAGCATGTTACTGTTTTCCGTTATTCCTATCCTGATGCATAGCCTATCCTTGCTACTACTGTTGTTACCATTACCTGCTATCCTACTGCTTAGTATAGGATGCTAGTGTTCCATCAGTGGCCCTACACTCTTGTCCGTCTGCCATGCTATAATACTGGGCCGTGATCACTTCGGGAGGTGATCACGGGCATATACAATATACTTTACACAGTTACCTTACCTGTGATACTGTTCGGATATGGGGGCTGAAGGGGCAGGTGGCTCCATCCCGGTAGAGGTGGGCCTGGGTTCCCGACGGCCCCCGACTGTTACTTTGAGGCGGAGCGACAGGGTAGGTTGAGACCACCTAGGAGAGAGGTGGGCCTGGCCCTGGTCGGCATTCGCGGATACTTAACACGCTTAACGAGATCTGGGTATTTGATCTGAGTTTGGCCATTTGGTCTATACGCACTAACCATCTACGCGGGAGTAGTTATGGGTATCCCAGCGTCGTGGTATCAGCCGAAGCCTTCGTGACATCAGCGACTGAGCGGCGCGCGCCGGATTGGAACGTAAGCCTGCTCTTGTATTAAGGGGGCTAGTTCTGCTTCCGGCCGCGTTCGCAACGTGCAGGTGTGCTAAGGGTGATGGGCCCAGACCCCTGTGCGCTTAGGTTTAGACCGGCGTGCTGACCTCTCTGTTGTGCCTAGGTGGGGCTGCGACGTGTTGATCTTCTGAGGCCGGGCATGACCCAGGAAAGTGTGTCCGGCCAAATGGGATCAAGCGCGTTGGGGTATGTGGTGCACCCCTACAGGGAAGTTAATCTATTCGAATAGCCGTGATCTTCGGTAACAGGACGACTTGGAGTTGTACCTTGACCTTATGACAACTAGAACCGGATACTTAATAAAACACACCCTTCCAAGTGCCAGATACAACCGGTGATCGCTCTCTCACAGGGCGACGAGGGGAGGATCATCGGTTAGGATTATGCTACGTGATGATACTTGGAGGACTTCAGTCTACTCTCTTCTACATGCTGCAAGACGGAGGTTGCCAGAAGCGTAGCCTTCGAAAGGACTAGCCATCCCCCTCTTATTCCGGCATTCTGCAGTTCAGTCCACATATGATAGCCTTATTCCATTTGATACCAATGCAAACATATCTAGTGTAGCTCCTTGCTTGCGAGTACTTTGGATGAGTACTCACGGTTGCTTTCTCCCTCTTTTCCCCCTATCCCTTCTACCTGGTTGTCGCAACCAGATGTTGGAGCCCAGGAGCCAGACGCCACCTTCGACGATGACTCCTACTACACCGGAGGTGCCTACTACTACGTGCTGCCCGCTGACGACGACCAGGAGTAGTTTAGGAGGATCCAAGGCAGGAGGCCTGCGCCTCTTTCGATCTGTATCCCAGTTTGTGCTAGCCTTCTTAAGGCAAACTTGTTTAACTTATGTCTGTACTCAGATATTGTTGCTTCCGCTGACTCGTCTATGATCGAGCTCTTGTATTCGAGCCCTCGAGGCCCCTGGCTTGTAATATGATGCTTGTATGACTTATTTTATTTGTAGAGTTGTGTTGTGATATCTTCCCATGAGTCCTTGATCTTGATCGTACACATTTGCGTGCATGATTAGTGTACGGTCAAATCGGGGGCGTTACAAGTTGGTATTTGAGCCGACTGCCTGTAGGAATCCCCCTTCCACACTCTTTGGTCGAAGTTGAGTCTAGACATTACATTACTAACATGGTCGTGTGCCTTACGGGCCCACGTCGCCATTTGGGTGGTAGTAGAATCTTTTACCCCTTGTCTATACTCTGGGACTCTGATCTCTCTTCTATTCGGGTTAAATGAAATTTGCTAAATCTAACATTAGGATCTCGTTATCACTTTCACCCGGAGAGCCCCTTATTACTGAGGATCGTCTGCTGCACATGAAGACCCTGAAGATACTCTCCGCGGTTAACCCGAGAACTTGTCTTCATCGCGTTTGCAATTCCCCTTCCACCGTCAACCCTTATGGATAACTACTTGCAGTTGTTATTCTTACATTCATCCCCAGTTGGTCTTGTTATTACAAGATACCCCGAAATACTCGTCGTTGTTTCGATAATCCTTTGAGCTTATTGCCTTGCTGTTCTTTGTCACCTGAATACCCCTATGGATAATTCTCGCACTTATCGAGTATCCGCTTATCCCCAGTTGTTCATATGCTTTTCAAAATACTTGGAAATACTACCCGATCTTCCGAGTATCCTCCTCAAACTATTGCTCGGCAAATACTTTTCTGCTTGCAATATGGATGCTTTCCATATGTGTAGCAATATTCATTAGTATCCTTTGACACCATCATTTTGATCCTATCGATTCAACATGTGTGTGAAAGCACGCAATCATCAGTTGAACCTTTTAAATTATCTTCCCGGCTCAGACGTCATTTTAAACATGAGCTGGTTCTTAACCAATCAATGCCTTGATCGGTTGTGCTTATAAGTCTATTAAACTTATTCATTTTCAATCAGAACGATTGCTTCTGATCCCTTGATTTGGAAATCATAAAATTTCTTTGCATTAAGCTTTGATTAGTTAGTTGTTTCTAGAATCCAATGCCTTTGCATTGTTTCTTCCTCTGTTGAGTACCGATGCTTAGAGCAGATCCTTTGAGAACCATAGGATCCTTTGTTAGATTTTACCCGACAACGTCCCTCATATTCAATCACTTTGGAAGTTCTTTCCCTGATACATAATGTCGTTGGTAAATCTTATTCTCTGATTTGGCCATCCATGCTCTGCTTTCGAGCTGGTGATATCTACTATTGAAGCTTGTGGTATATATTTCCATGATAACCTGATGGGTTGAATATATGCCTTCTCTAAACCGTGTGAACCCGAAAGTTTTCACGAGTCATACACTTCTGGTATTTTGCCAGATAAAATTTCAACACTACAACTTCCTTGAATGTGAGAAGTGAATGAAAGGTTATGCATAAACGAAGTGGGAGTCGACCTTGAACTTTGTGTTCATGCCCATAGACACGGTGTAGATCCTATCATAGAAGTTCCTTGCAATATTAACTATTTCCTTGATATGACATCATCTGGTATCTATGTATTGATCATTTGCAATCATGATCCCGACCACATTTTCTCCTTGATTCCATTTCTCAGACAAGTTAAAGCAATTGTCTTTTGTTGATCGATACATCTCTGCAACCTCTATTTTTGATCTTCCTCGAGTATTAACCTCTGGTATCTCGAGTACTGTGTTACTTCCTGCGAGTCTTCATCTAGTATTGTTTCTCACCGATCTCGGATCCCCCCAGGTTCTGAGTTATTAGTCACTCGAGAACACCGATAAGTGAATCGATTCCGCACTCTTATTCAATAACTCTAAGTAATTCTTGTTGCTTACGATTTTAATAATACTTCAAGTCATTCCTAGCCTGATCGGCTATATCATTATCGTGCTAAATTTTAACTGTGCTACCTGGTCCTTAATCCCGGAGCAAAACTTTCGATGATGAGCTAGCTTACGTCGATCTTCCTCGTCATATCATTTCACCTTGAACAACAAGCTTGATTTAAAGTTTGTGTCGTACTCGTGGTTCCAATAACCTTTCGCTTCATCATTCCTTTGACTTGATGTCATTGCCATTCAATTACATCTTCATGATATATCTCGACAATTGTGTCGTGATCATCATCGGCATTAAGAGCTCTTCCAGGATATCAACCGGATTCATGAAGAGAAATACCATCCTTGCCCTCGATGAGTTGTGTTATCATCGGCCACTTATTGCCTTCCCTCCAACACAAACTTGTTCGTGCTTTGTGATATACCTTGAGACCCTTGCTATCCAGCAATTGTTCTTCTTTACCTTGGAATATTACCATCTTTTATGTCAAGGATATTGTGGGAATTTCACCACCTCTTAAGAATTCTTGGTATGGTGATACTTCCCACCATCACCATTCTTTCTTGGGTCCTCGTGTTGATTCCAACCGGGGTACCAACAAGTGAGCGGTGCTGTTTGGATTCTGCCCTTCTAGCAACCCTCTTGCTTTGAAGTTAATGGTCGTCCGTTCATTCTTAGACTATTGATTATTGAATCACCATTCCGACGTTGGTCGTGCAACCCAGCCCATATTCGGGTGCACCTTTCAACCAATGTTTAATTGTGTATGTTTTCCTCGAGCATACATCATTATACCATTTGATCTGACAAATGTTATCTCCTTGCTCACATAATTGTGGAGATCCATCTTTGTTAATCTCGATAAATTGCCGCTGATTCCATCAGCCACCCCCTCATCCTCTCCTTGGGTTAATGATGATGAATCCTTTGTATATCCAAGTCCGACCTTTGCTTGAAGACCATGTCAATGCTATCTCGAAGCATGTCTGTGATACTCTGGTTTTCAACAAGAACATTTGAAGCCCAATGCTAAATGTTTCTTGCTCAAATTATCCAAACACCGTTGTATGGGTAATGTCATGAAATTTCTCTCCCCTACCTAAGGAGTTTTATACATGATATCCTGTCATGGATATCATGCTCTGCTTGTCATTGGGAAGGATATACCCCTGAAATATGTGTGTATACACATTTTCCTCCCCATTGTTGTAATTAAACCTGGTAATCACCTTTCCTTTCCATTGGTTGCTTAACCCTTCTTGTAATCTATATTATATAAGCAGTAGTATTCTTCTGCTTATGTAAAACACCTTGGTGTACAACCGTGTCAGTAAGACTCTGTTGCTTTTGTTGATAGCGTTCCGGTAGCCACCGATGAACGAGAATTTCGCCTAATGGTCCGCCTCGTTCAACGAGCAGGAAAATGGTTCTCTTCGTCCCTCGCCCTTGGTACCGGCATTGTTGCCGACATAACCGACATGCTACTCTCTGACATGCCTTGCTATCATGAATATGCAAGATGTTACCGCTCTTCCTACTTTTACCCCACATGGTGGGCCCATAACCCACAGGTCCCAGGATCGAAACCTGACTCTCCTGTACCCTCTGTTGCCAAAGTTATTCCTTGCGATTGATTTCGTAAGTAATTCACGGGTCACCTTTCTAGTGCTCTATTCTGGTTTCAGACGCAATACTTACTACCGCTGCTCTGAACCCCTTTTCTCACTCTGGTTCAGACTTCGGCAACTATCTATCCGCTTGGAACATCTTATTGTACCTTCGTACCTTACTCTCGATGTATTTTATATGTTTAACTCGAGAGATAATCTTATACTCATTCATGGGATAACCCCAGATTGTTTCCCTCAAAAGCATTCTGACGTAGCTGAGCTGCCCCTTAACCTTTCGTAAGTACGATAGAGTTCCTAAAGCAATGATGACAAGTTTATCATGATGCATTGGAATAAAGAATTGAAGACATCAACGAAAGGGATTAACTTCTTCGAGAAGATCCGTTAGAATATCGTAACCAGAACTTCCCCCCTTACCCCCCCCCTTAAATCTCGGGACGAGATTTCTTGTAGTGGAGGAGAATTGTGACGCCCGGATAATCAAGCTATAGTAACCTCTGCTAATGATGCCACGTCACCACTCTTACAGTTGTAAATCTCACGATGATTCAATCCCGTTCGAATTCAAAATTCAAAATCAAGTCAAACGGTAAAGTTTTCAAACATTTAAAATTTAAATGTTCTAGAGGTGGCAAATAATGCTTAGGTAATTATGGTGGAGGATCACATTTTTATAAAATAATTAAAAGCACTAAACTAAATAAAACAGTGGCTTAAACAAATAATTAAATGCATTTTATAAATATTAAAACATTAAACTATTTTATTAGGTATGAGAAATTCATGTGGCAATAGAGTATTTATAAATACTAATTTAGGGACTAGTGGTATATTTTATAAAACTAAAAGTAAAGTAAAACTAATATGAAAACAGAAACTATAAATAAAATAGGAAAGAAAAAAAGCAAAGCAAAAGCAAAAAGAAAGAAGGAGACCCCTTGATGGGCCGTGGCCCAGCTGGCCATCGGGCCCCCAGGCCGGCCCAGTCGCCCCCCTGTATAACCCCCTCCCCACCGAACCCTAGACACCGACACACCCTCTCCCCCTCCCGATCCAATCTAGATCAAGGGGAAACCCCCCCCCCCACTCCACCTCACTCTCTACCCCATCTCCCTCGATCTCTCGATGCCGAAGCCCTTTCACCGGCGCCACCCGTCTTCCGACCCCGTCGCCCTTCTCCCGAGCCGACCGCGACGCCCATCGCCCCCGACGCCGCTGGACCCCGCCGTCGTTGGAGCAGCCCTGCCGTCCTCCTCTTCGACTCCTCCACGCCGGACCTCCCCCTCTACGTTGCCGTCGTCCCCGTCCACCTCCCCAAAGGCTCCACCGAGCCTCGCCGACCCTCGTCTCTGCAACGCCGGTGAGGCCACGGCCTCCTCTTCCTCTTTGCGCCCGCTCTGCACGTCTCCCCGTCGCCACCCGCACCGGCCTCCCCTGCTCGACGCGCCACCGCGCGCGCCCGGCGCTCGTCGCCGCAGCCACCGCGCCCGTGCGCCCCGTAACGCCTCGCCATCCCACTCGCCGCGCCCGAACGCCCGCAACCCCGCGCTCTCCGTGCGCTCACCGCAACCGCCGCCCTCACTCCCCTGCTTGGCCGCACGCACTCGCGCACGCGCCCTCGCCGCGGCCCCCTGTACCGCCCCAGTCATCGCCCCCCGGTCACCGCGGCTAACGCCCGCCTCCCCTCTTCCCTGCCCATGGTGACTGACCAAGGCCGGTCGCCGTTCGGTCCGGCCGCACCTCTCCACGGCCCCGGCGCCCTCCTCCTGTGGCCGCCGCTTCACCACGGCACCGCTCCGCCCGTGGCCTCGCCTTGGCCATAGCCACCCGCGCCTGGCGCCTCCACTGGCCTGTGCAGGCGCCCAATCGGGCTATGGGTTGCGCCCGCACCCGACGCACGTTAGACCGAACCGATAAGGCCTTTGGCCCACTGACAAAGGGGCCCCCGCCCCAGAACGTTAAAAAAAGTATATAAAAATAAATAAAACAATAATTAAAAAAATTAATTAATTAATTAATTAACTAAATTAATTAAGTTAATTAACCTTAATTAATTAATCTAATTAACCTGTTAGCTTAATTAAATAGTAATTAGTTTAACTAAACCCTAATTAACCTAAAAGAGTATGACAGGTGGGTCCCACTGGACCCACGCGTCAGTTTGACCCAGTCAACCCCTGTTGACTGCTGATGTCAGCATGACATCATGCTGATGTGATAAATCTATTTTTGAATTAATTAAATAATTAATTAAGTTTCAGAAATTAATAAAATCTTTAGAAAATCATATCTTTTAATCCGTAACTCGGATTAAATTATTTTCAACATGAAAGTTGCTCACAACGACGAGACGAACCCGGATACGCAGCCCGTTCGTCAGCCACGCATCCCTAGCATAGCAAACTCGCAACTTTCCCCCTCCGGCTCCTCTGCCCGAAAACGCGAAACACCGGGGATTCTTTCCCGAATGTTTCCCCCCTTCACCGGTATCACCTCATACCGCGTTAGGGCACCCCTAGCACCGATACTTGTCATGTCATGCATCGGTATGCATATGTTTGCTTAAATATTTATTGTTTCTTCCCCCTCTTCTCTCTCTAGACACCGAGACCGACGCCGCTGCTACCCAGTACGACTACGGAGTTGACGACCCCCTCTCTCTCTTGCCAGAGCAACCAGGCAAGCCCCCCCTTTGATCACCAGATATCGCCTACTCTTCTCTATACAACTTGCATTAGAGTAGTGTAGCATGTTACTGTTTTCCGTTATTCCTATCCCGATGCATAGCCTATCCTTGCTACTACTGTTGTTACCATTACCTGCTATCCTACTGCTTAGTATAGGATGCTAGTGTTCCATCAGTGGCCCTACACTCTTGTCCGTCTGCCATGCTATAATACTGGGCCGTGATCACTTCGGGAGGTGATCACGGGCATATACAATATACTTTACACAATTACCTTACCTGTGATACTGTTCGGAGATGGGGGCTGAAGGGGCAGGTGGCTCCATCCCGGTAGAGGTGGGCCTGGGTTCCCGACGGCCCCCGACTGTTACTTTGAGGCGGAGCGACAAGGCAGGTTGAGACCACCTAGGAGAGAGGTGGGCCTGGCCCTGGTCGGCGTTCGCGGATACTTAACACGCTTAACGAGATCTGGGTATTTGATCTAAGTTTGGCCATTTGGTCTATACGCACTAACCATCTACGCGGGAGTAGTTATGGGTATCCCGGCGTCGTGGTATCAGCCGAAGCCTTTGTGACGTCAGCGACTGAGCGGCGCGCGCCGGATTGGAACGTAAGCCTGCTCTTGTATTAAGGGGGCTAGTTCTGCTTCCGGCCGCGTTCGCAACGTGCAGGTGTGCTAAGGGCGATGGGCCCAGACCCCTATGCGCTTAGGTTTAGACCGGCGTGCTGACCTCTCTGTTGTGCCTAGGTGGGGCTGCGACGTGTTGATCTTCCGAGGCCGGGCATGACCCAGGAAAGTGTGTCCGGCCAAATGGGATCAAGCGTGTTGGGGTATGTGGTGCACCCCTGCAGGGAAGTTAATCTATTCGAATAGCCGTGATCTTCGATAACAGGACGACTTGGAGTTTTACCTTGACCTTATGACAACTAGAACCGGATACTTAATAAAACACACCCTTCCAAGTGCCAGATACAACCGGTGATCGCTCTCTCACAGGGCGACGAGGGGAGGATCATCGGTTAGGATTATGCTACGTGATGACACTTGGAGGACTTCAGTCTACTCTCTTCTACATGCTGCAAGACGGAGGTTGCCAGAAGCGTAGCCTTCGAAAGGACTAGCCATCCCCCTCTTATTCTGGCATTCTGCAGTTCAGTCCACATATGATAGCCTTATTCCATTTGATACCAATGCATACATATGTAGTGTAGATCCTTGCTTGCGAGTACTTTGGTTGAGTACTCACGGTTGCTTTCTCCCTCTTTTCCCCCTATCCCTTCTACCTGGTTGTCGCAACCAGATGTTGGAGCCCAGGAGCCAGACGCCACCTTCGACGACGACTCCTACTACACCGAAGGTACCTACTACTACGTGCTGCCCGCTGACGACGACCAGGAGTAGTTTTGGAGGATCCAAGGCAGGAGGCATGCGCCTCTTTCGATCTGTATCCCAGTTTGTGCTAGCCTTCTTAAGGCAAACTTGTTTAACTTATGTCTGTACTCAGATATTGTTGCTTCCGCTGACTTGTCTATGATCGAGCTCTTGTATTCGAGCCCTCGAGGCCCCTGGCTTGTAATATGATGCTTGTATGACTTATTTTATTTGTAGAGTTGTGTTGTGATATCTTCCCGTGAGTCCTTGATCTTGATCGTACACATTTGCGTGCATGATTACTGTACGGTCAAATCGGGGGCGTTACAGATGCCAAAGCCAGCATTCTGAAGCTTTTGCAAGAAGACATACTGCAAGTTGTGGCCCTGCTGAGAAATCTACCACATACAAATCATCTTTCCGATACCCTTCAAACACTAGAGACTTGTCAGATTCCATTAGTACCAGGCAACGATATTTTCCAAATATTACGACCATGTACAAATCGCAAAGCATTGAAACAGACATTAAGATGAAACCAAGGGATTCAACAAGCATGACTTTATCCATGTGTTGATCCTTTGAGATTGCAAATCTACCTAGACCCAATACCTTACTTTTACCAGTGTCAGCAAATGTGATGTGGCTCTTGACGGATGGACGTAAGGTTGAGTCCATAAGGAGGCTTCTTTTGCGAGTCATGTGGTTTGTACACCCACTGTCAATAATCCATTCTGAAGACTTTGAAGACGCTGGTGTCGTACCCTATAGTGCAGTTAGGGGGATAGGCTTCACGAAGAGAATTGTGAAGCAAAAACGTTTGACGAACCAGTGGGTTATGAAAACTTAGATCCAGATTAGGACTAATAGGGAGAGTAGCATGCGATTCAGGAACGAAGTACATAATGATGCCATTCGGGCATTTTATCTTGCACCCTACAAGATTTTTAAGGTCCCCAGCAATAGCGTCAGAAGATTTTGGTTTTCTGCTAGAGACCTTTCCTTGCAAAAGAGAGTTAAGCTTTCTTAACCACCCACATCTTCAAGGGTGGCTTAGAAGCAATAAGTCTAAGTGCAGCATCTGAGAATTTTGGTTTTGGAGCCCTAGCAAACAGTCTAGCAGGCGGACAATAGTACTCATAAGAATAGGCAGAATAGTTTTTGGTCATATGAACATGACGGTTTGATGAACCGCTCTCATATTCATATGCCTGAGTATGGTTTCCCTGCAAAACATTTGCGTTAGTGCGACTCAGGTGAGTCCTCTGTCTGTATGAAGCCTTTAGACAGAATGAAGCCTTTGGTCTGAGGTTTGTCTTCTTCATGTGAGGTGTCATGAAGACATTCACAGGAAGATTTTCCAGACACTTTTTCGGAACCCAGATCTTCTTCATAGGCTGTCCATTCCTGCAGTTAGTACCAATGTACCTGGCAAACACTACACCATTCTGATTTTTAAACAGTACATAGTTTGCATCAAAGGATTCATTAATGATAATGGGGTTGGCACAGGTGAAGCCAGATAAATTGGATGGATCTGCTGAAGGTTCCTTTGCAGCAACCCACTTGGTTTTGGGGTACAGCTCAGGTTTCCAGTAAGAGCCATCTGCATTTATTTTCCTTACGAACCCAACACCCTCTTTCCTAGGGTTTCGGTTCAGAATCTGCTTCTTGAGGACATCACATAATGTCTGATGTCCTTTAAGACTTTTGTACATCCCTGTTTCAAGCAATGTCTTCAACCTAGCATTCTCATCAGCAATAGCAGTGGTATCCTCAGCAGAGGGGTTAGTTACCACGTCAACAGTTGAAGATATTGCAACAGCAGTAGCAGTGAAACATTCAGCAACAAAAGTAGCATTATCACACTCAATGCATTTAATACATGGTGGTTCAAATCCTTCCTGAGCGGAACTGATCTGTTCGGCGCGAAGTGACTTGTTTTCCTTTTGAAAATCTTCAAGAGCTGCTCTCAATTTCTCAAGTTCTTGCTTCCTTTGAAGATAATCATAGGAAAGCTTTTCATGAGTTGTTGAGAGAGTGTCATGACGATCTTCAAGTTCCTGATACTTAACATGAAGATTTTTTATGTCTTCAATTAAGGATTCAGATCGAGTCATTTCAGCACCCAACAGATCATCGCTTCTGTCTAACAGTTTTTGAATATGTTCCATGGCTTTCTGTTGTTCAGTTGCAATTTTAGCAAGTGTTTTGTAACTGGGTTTTGAATCACAATCAGAGTCATCGTCACTAGATGTTTGATAGTGAGTAGTGCGTTTGTTTACCTTGGCACCGCGTGCCATGAAGCAGTAGGTAGGAGTGGAGTAGTCCTTGTCATTTGCATCGGTGTCGGTGATGAGGTCATTGTCTTCAGTGTTGAAGATGGACTTGGCGACGTATGCTGTAGCCAGACTTGCAATGCCAGAATCAGACTCCTCCTCAGACTCCACCTCTGCCTCCTCAGAAGCGGACTCCTCCTCTGAATCCATTTCCTTGCCAACAAACGCACGTGCCTTGCCAGATGAGCTCTTCTTGTGTGATGAAGACTTTGAGGAAGACTTGGAAGAAGACTTTGTGTATTTCTTCTTCTTCTTGTCGTCTGAGTCATATTCCTTGCTCTTCTTCTTCTTTCTGTTCTCATTGTCCCACTGTGGACACTCAGAGATGAAGTGTCCAGTTTTCTTACACTTGTGGCATGTTTTCTTCTTGTAGTCATGAGCTGAAGCTTCATCATTCCATGAGCTTGATCGTGAAGACTTTCCGAAGCCTTTCTTCTTGGTGAATTTTTGGAACTTCTTCACTAGCATTGCAAGTTCCCTTCCAATGTCTTCAGGATCATCAAAACTGCTGTCAGATTCTTCTTCAGATGAGGAAACAGCTTTTGCCTTCAAGGCACGAGTTCGCCCATAGTTTGGACCGTAGATATCTCTTTTCTCAGAAAGCTGAAACTCATGTGTGTTGAGCCTCTCAAGTATGTCAGATGGATCGAGTGTCTTGAAATCAGGACATTCTTGAATCATCAGGGCTAGGATGTCAAACGAACTGTCAAGTGATCTCAACAGCGTCTTGACGACTTCGTGTTTGGTAATCTCAGTGGTGCCGAAGGCTTGAAGCTCATTTGTGATGTTAGTGAGTCGGTCAAATGTGTGCTGGACATTCTCATTGTCATTTCGCTTGAAGCGGTTGAAGAGATTGTGAAGGACACTGATTCTTTGATCTCTGACCTTGGAGAGCCAGTCCTAGACCAGCTTGGATGTCTTCAAAGCACTCACACGGCCATACTGTCCTTTGGTCAGATGACCACAGATGATGTTCTTGGCAGTAGAGTCCAGTTGAACGAATTTCTTGACATCAGCAGCAGTGACACCTTCTCCAGCCTTGGGAACGCCGTTCTCGATGACATACCATAGGTCGACGTCAATGGCTTCAAGATGCATACGCATCTTATTCTTCCAGTAGGGATATTCAGTTCCATCGAAGACAGGGCACGCAGCGGAGACATTAATTATCCCTGCAGTCGACATAGCTAAAACTCCAGGTGGTTAAACCGAATCACACAAAACAAGGGAGCACCTTGCTCTGATACCAATTGAAAGTGCGTTATATCGACTAGAGGGGGGTGAATAGGCGATTTTTATGAAAGTCTTCAAAACGTGGAAGTTATGAAGACAAACAGTAGAGATATGCCTATCACTATGCAGCGGAAGTTAGATTACACTAGGCAAGCCATGGTCAAGTATTCAATAGAGTGAAAGCACAATGACAAGTAGCTGCAGTGTAATAAGGATCAGGTAGGAAGAAGTTATGAAGCCACACAAATCATACAGTTACTTGTGAAGACAAAAGATATAGCAAGCATGCAATGGCTTCACAATGAGTAACAGTAAGTAAAAGGAAGTGAAGATGAAACCAGTGACTCGTTGAAGACAATGATGTGTTGGACCAGTTCCAGTTGCTGTGACAACTGTATGTCTGGTTGGAGCGGCTAGGTATTTAAACCTTAGGACACACAGTCCCGGACACCCAGTCCTGAACACGCAGCTCAGGACACCAAGTCCTCACCGTATTCTCCTTGAGCTAAGGTCACATAGTCCTCGCCCAATCACTCAGGTAAGTCTTCAAGGTAGACTCCCAAACCTTCACAGACTTCGTTCACTGGCAATCCACAATGTCTCTTGGATGCTCAGAACGCGACGCCTAACCGTCTGGAGGATGCACAGTCCTCAAGTGTAATAAGTCTTCAGATCACTCAGACAAGAAGACTTAAGTGATGCCAATTTACTCTGGCTCTAGGTGGTTAGGGCTTTCTCCTCGCTAGGAATTTTATCTCAAAGGCTTCGAGGTGGGTTGCTCTCAAACGACCAAAGCCGTGCACTGAAATCTAAGCAGCCAACCGTTTATGGTTGTAGGGGGTGGGCTATTTATAGCCACTTGGCAACCCGACCTGATTTGTCCGAAATGACCCTGGGTCACTAAGGAACTGACACGTGTCCCAACGGTGAGATTTCAAACTCACATGGCAACTTTACTTGGGCTACAAGCAAAGCTGACTTGTCCGGCTCTGGACAAGATTCGCTCTCATTGTCTTCACTCGAAGACATAGGTTTTTGGTTTAGGCATCACTTCAGTCATTCTGACTGGTTCTCCTGGACCCCACTTAACAGTACGATGGTTCCTATGACTCAACACAAAAGAAAAAGAACTACGAAAGATCTAAGTCTTCGAGCTCCATAGGCTTCATAACGTGTCTTCTATTTTCATAGTCTTCAATGTGAATATCTTCATATACCACCTTTGACTTCAATGTCTTCATACGTTTTTAGGGGTCATCTCTGGTAGTAAAACCGAATCAATGAGGGACTTCTACCTGTGTTATCCTGCAATTCTCACAAACACATTAGTCCCTCAACTAGGTTTGTCGTCAATACTCCAAAACCAACTAGGGGTGGCACTAGATGCACTTACAACTGGCTCGAAGCCAAAAAGCCAGTCAACCGCTTCAGAGCTGAAGAAGACGAGGACTGCTGAGGCTGAAGCCAGGAACAGGAAACATCCTGAAGCCTCTCCTACTGCCCCCTCCAAGAAGAAGAGGAAGACCAAGAAAGAACGGGCTGCTCCCACAGAGCCTTTGATTGTTGAACCCATTTCCATGGTTCGTCCTGACGCTGAACGCCAACTGACAATCCATGAGCCTGCTTTCACAGAGCCTCATGAAGCTGAAGACTTTCCAGCAGCTGATCCCATCGCTGCTGAAGACATTGGTCACCATGACCATGTTGAAGATGGTGCAGTCCTTCCTCAGCTCGAGCACAGCGAACTCATCAGCATTGGTCGTCCTCTGACGCCAATTTCTCAGGATGCTTCATTGGCTGATCGCCCACAAGAGGAAGAAGACTTTGAGGCCCAGCCAACTCCAACTACACAGGCGTCGCTTGCGTTGCGCAGGCTTCGCAAAGGACCAAGGCCTCCAGTCTCTGCGTATGAAACTGCTGAAGACATTCCGGCTGCATCAGCCGATGAAGAAGAAGTCCCACAAGCTGCTACTCTCCTGTCCCACCAAGAAGCGGTTCTCGAGGAGAACGTGATTGTGACCGACCCTCCAGCTCGTCAAGTGGAGGTTGAAAATCTTGAGGCTGCCACCACCAACACCAATGAAGCCACTGACGCTGTCATGGCTAAAGCTAATGTGGATCCCACCCCAACAAAAGCATCAGAAGTCAGCGAAGCCACTGATCCCACTGCTTCTATTCCCGCGCCTAATGCCGGTCCTCAGTTCGACTATCATGTTGAGCATAGGCCTCAGGTACAGAAGCCAACCCCAAGATTGCCCAGGTTCCCAGGTCCTGCATCAGCACCTGGATCCTTCAATATCAATGGCTTCAGAGCAGACAACACATTCTTCAATAGCTCCAGGAACCCCTACTCAAGGGAAAGAATATCATTTGATCAGTTCTGGAGGTATCCGCAACGAAGCTATTACTCTTGCATTCTCTACAATCAAGGTCGCATCTTCCCACACAAGCGTCTTGACATTGAAGCAATAGCTGGTATGCCCTATCTAGAAGAAGCTCTGGATTGCTTCAAAGAGGTTGGATTGCTGCCGTTCGTCACTGACGAAGAGCATTGGAATGAAGAGTTGCTGCTCCAATTCTATGCCACACTTCACATCCGCGGGTATAACAGAGATCCGAAGACTTGGTTCCTGGAGTGGATGACAGGAAACGTTCATCACGAAGCCAAAGCCTTTGACATCATTGAGCTCACTGGTCTACCCACTCCCAGCGATCTCTACGAATCTGGCTGTCAACTTCACAGTGAAGCTGTGGAGAGCATCTTTCAGAAGCCTGATCCTAACATGAGTCAAATGCTCAGCATGATGAAGCCATTACCCCAAGATGCTGCATATCCCAAAGAGTTCTTTGTTGAAGACCTAGAGTATCTGCCAAGGACTATTTATCACATCATAAGGCGAACTCTCTGGCCCATCAAAGGGCACTCTCCACATGCCAAGCTGGAAGGTGCAATGAAGACTTTGGTCTTCTATATTCTTCATGGAAAATGCTTCAATGCACAGGACTTCTTCATTCGCCAACTTGCTGCATCAGGCTCTGATCTGTTTGGCTTGAAGTTCTACGCCCCATGGGTAATGCGGCTGATCAAACTTCACTCCGCTATCTCATATCAGCCATCTGCTCGCAATCAACGGATTTTTCTGCCTGATGTGGATATGTCTATTGAAGCCATCTATCCTGAGCCTGCCAAGGAACCTCTAAGTCTTCAGAATGCAGAGCATCAAAGTTTTTCTCAAAACATTGAAGGAGTTGAAGCAGTCACTCGTGTGTATCCTTTGGCTGGCACTACGCGTGCACCGCATCCTGCTCTCACTGAAGCCACTGACAGTACAACTGCCCCACGACCCAAGAAGCGCACTCGTGTTCTCAATGACCGAGAGCTTCTTGTGGCTCTTCATCAGAAAAAGGATAGGCATCATGACTGGCTGAAGCGTCAAATGCAAAGCCTCTTGGTGGATGTTAATCGCATTCGCAATCTTGCCACCAAGAATGCCTTTGTTGCTTATGAAACCTCTCGACGCACATGGAAAGGGCTGACGCCGATGTGTTCTAAAGATGATCTTCAAGAGGATGGCTTCTCTGAGCACTTCAAGTTTGACTCCACACCTCCTCGAAGGGCAGTGCTGCGAAGAACTCCATCTCTTGAAGACTCTGAGTTCTCTTCCTCTGCTGCAACTGTAAATGCCAGAGTGATCGAGGATGACGACGATGCTACTTCACCGCCGCCTCCTTCAGCACGCTTCGACACTTCTCCAAGCTCTTCTGCACGGCCGAACATCACCAACGACCGTGCTGCTTCACCTACTCTTCATGGGAACGAGTAGAGGCTCTATGACTTCAAACCTTTTTGGTCCTTAGTGACAAAAGGGGGAGAAGCATATGAGTTTAATAGTCTTCAAGCGGGTCCATATGGGCGGGTGCTTCATATTTTGCTTCGTGTTTACAACTCTCGTTTTGATACATTTGGTTCTTTGAGTTGTAACACTTAAACTCGATGGTCGTTTGCTACCTATTTGCCATTTTGTGATGCGATGATAAATTCCGCATGTGCGACGATAAATTCCGCACTTATATCATTTTGCAGATGTCCATTTTCCATTATGCATGTCATTATCTTCACATACCTTCACATGCATAGTGGATTGTCATCATAAGTTGAAGAGGATCTCCACAAGCACAACCTGCCATGTGCATTTGCATTCCAAAAGCAAACTACTTATATGCACATCTTCAGGGGGAGCCCTTGCAACTTATGAAGACAATTCCTTTTCCTTAACAATTTCACATATTATATTCCCCGTTGAAAACTTCAACTAGTTTGTCATCAATCACCAAAAAGGGGGAGATTGTAAGTGCATCTAGTGCCACCCCTAGTTGGTTTTGGAGTATTGACGACAAACCTAGTTGAGGGACTAATGTGTTTGTGAGAATTGCAGGATAACACAGGTAGAAGTCCCTCATTGATTCGGTTTTCCTACCAGAGATGATCCCTAAAAATGTATGAAGACATTGATGTCAAAGGTGGTATATGAAGATATTCACATTGAAGACTATGACAAGAGAAGACATCGCATGAAGCCTATGGAGCTTGAAGACTTAGATCCTTCGTAGTTCTTTTTCTTCTTCTTTGTTGAGTCATAGGAACCACCGTACTATTAAGTGGGGTCCAAGAGAACCAGTCAGAATGACTGAAGTGATGCTTAACCAAAACCTATGTCTTCGAGTTGAAGACTATGAGAGCGAATCTTGTCCAGAGTCGGACAAGTGAGCTTTGCTTGTAGCCCAAGTAAAGTTGCCATGTGAGTTTGAAATATGACCGTTGGAACACGTGTCAGTTTCTTAGTGACCCAGGGTCATTTCGGACAAATCAGGTCGGGTTGCCTAGTGGTTATAAATAGCCCACCCCCTACAACCATAAACGGTTAGCTGCTCAGAGTTAGTGTACGGCTTTTGACGTTTGAGAGCAACCCACCTCGAAGCCTTTGAGAGAGAATTCCTTGCGAGGATAAAGCCCTAACCACCCAGAGCCAAAGAGAATTAGGCATCACTTAAGTCTTCTTGTCTATGTGATCTGAAGACTTATTACACTTGAGGACTGTGAATCCTCCAGCCGGTTAGGCGTCGCGTTCTGAGCATCCAGAGACATTGTGGATTGCCGGTGAATGAAGTCTGTGAAGGTTTGGGGAGTCTACCTTGAAGACTTACCAGAGTGAATTGGGCGAGGTCTTGTGTGACCTTAGCTCAGGGGAATAGGTGAGGACTGGGTGTCTGAGCTGCGTGTTCAGGACTGGTGTCCGGGACTGTGTGTCCTCAGGTTTAAATACCTAGCCGCCCTAACCAGACGTATAGTTGTCACAGCAACTGGAACTGGTCCAACACATCATTATCTTCAACGAGTCACTGGTTTCATCCTTCCCTTCTCTTTACGTACTGTTACTCCTTGTGAAGTCATTGTATGATTGCACTATCTTTTATCTTCACTGAGTGACTGCGTGTTCTGTTTGGCTTCATAATATCTTCCTACCTGATCCTTACTACATTGCTGCTATTAGTCATTGTGCTTTCACTCTATCGAATACTTGACTATGGCTTGCCTAGTGTAGTCTACCTTCCGCTGCAGGGTAATAGGTTTATTTCTATCGTTTGTCTTCATAACCTCCACGTTTTGAAGACTTTGATAAAAATCGCCTATTCACCCCCCTCTAGTCGATATAACGCACTTTCACTCTTCAGACTCCATCTCCACCTCCTCAGATGCAGACTCCTCCTCTGAATCCATTTCCTTGCCAACAAATGCACGACCCTTGCTAGATGAGCAATTCTCGTGTGATGAAGACTTTGACGAAGACTTAGAAGAAGACTTTGAGGATTTCTTCTTTTTCTTGTCATCAAAATCATATTCCTTGCTCTTCTTCTTGTTGTTGTTTTCATTGTCCCACTGAGGACATTCAGAGATGTAGTGACTAGGTTTCTTGCACTTGTGACATGTTCTCTTCTTGTAGTCACGGGAGGAAGCTTCATCAGTTCTTGAGCTGGATCTTGAAGACGGTCTGGAGCCTTTCTTCATAGTGAACCTTTGGAACTTCTTCACGAGCATGGAAAGCTCCTTTCCAATGTCTTCAGGATACTCAGAACTGCAGTCAGATTATTCTTCAGATGAGGAAACGGCCTTTGCCTTCAAGGCGCGAGCTCGGCCATAGTTGGGACCATAGATGTCTCGTTTCTCAGATAGCTGGAATTCATGTGTGTTGAGCCTCTCAAGTATGTCAGACGGATCGAGAGTCTTCAAGTCAGGGTGTTCTTGAATCATCAAGGCCAAGGTGTCAAATACGCTGTTGAGTGATCTCAAGAGTGTCTTAACGATTTCATGCTTGGTGATTTCAGTGGCGCCGAGTGCATGAAGCTCATTTGTGATATTAGTGAGGCGATCAAACGTCAGCTGAACATTCTCATTGTCATTTCTCTTGAAACGGTTGAAGGATTGCGAAGAACACTCATCCTTGGGTCTCTCTGAGTTGAGACGCCTTCATTGACCTTGGAAAGCTAGTCCCAGACTAGCTTTGCAGTTTCCAGAGCACTCACACGGCCATACTATCCTTTGGTCAGATGACCATAGATGATGTTCTTGGTAGTGGAATCCAGTTGAATGAACTTCTTGACATCAGCTGCGGTGACGCCTTCACCATCCTTGGGAACGCCATTCTTGATGACATACCAGAGGTCGACATTAATGGCTTCAAGATGCATGCGCATCTTATTCTTCCAGTAAGGGTAATCAGAGCCATCGAAGACAGGGCACGTGGCGCAGACTTTGATTATCCCTGCAGTCGACATAGCTAAAACTCCAGGTGGTTAAACCGAATCACACAGAACAAGGGAGCACCTTGCTCTGATACCAATTGAAAGTGCTAGTTGTCGACTAGAGGGGGAGTGAATAGGTGATTTTTATGAAAGTCTTCAAAACACGCGGGTTTTGAAGACAAACAGAAGAAATGAACCTATTGATATGCAGCGGAAGGTAGACTACACCAGACAGGCCATAGTCAAGTAAGCAAATGAAGTGAAAGCATGAAGACTATCAGCAGCTAGGTAGTATGGATCAAGATGGAAGAAAGTATGAAACCAATCAACAGTCTTCACATAGTGAAGGCAATCATATCATACAAGCAGGCAATGACTTCACGAAGACAAACAGTAAGTAAAGAGAGAGGTAAGGATAGAACCAGTTGCTTGGTGAGGACAGGTGTTTGTTAGACCAGTTCCAGTTGTTGTGACAACTGTACGTCTACTTAGGGAGGCTGAGATTCAACTCACAACACCGCGTCTTCACCTTATTCCCCTTGAGCTAAGGACACATAGTCCTCGCCCAATCACTCTGGTAAGTCTTGAAGGTAGACTTCCAAACCTTCACAGACTTTGTTCGCCAGCGATCCACAATGACTCTTGGATGCTCAGAACGCGACGCCTAACTGGCTGGAGGATTCACAGTCCTCAAGTGTAAGAAGTCTTCAGATCACGCAGACAGAAAGACTTCAGTGATGCCTAAGACTCTTTGGCTCTGGGTGTTTAGGGCTTTGTCCTCGCAAGGATTTCTCTCTCAAAGGCTTCGAGGTGGGTTGCTCTCAAACGACAAAAGCCGTGCACTAACTCTGAGCAGCCACCAATTTATGGTGTAGGGGGTGGGCTATTTATAGCCACTAGGCAACCCAACCTGATTTGTCCGAAATGACCCTGGGTCACTAAGGAACTGACACGTGTCTAACGGTCAGATTTCAAACACACGCGGCAGGTTGACTTGGGCTACAAGTAAAGCTGACTTATCCAGCTCTGGATAAGATTTGCTCTCATTGTCTTCACTCGAAGACATAGGATTTGGTTGAGCATCACTTCAGTCACTCTGAATTTGTTCACTTAGACCCCACTTAACAGTACGGTGGTTCCTATGACTCAACAAAGAAGAAAAGGAAACTACAAAACAACTATGTCTTCGCAATCCACAGTCTTCATACAATGTATTCTCATGTCATAGTCTTCAATGTGAAACTCTTCATAGACCACCATTGTCTTCAATGTCTTCACACATTTTTAGGGGTCATCTCTGGTAGGTAAACCGAATCAATGAGGGACTACTACCTGTGTTATCATGCAATTCTCACAAACACATTAGTCCCTCAACCAGGTTTGTCGTCAATACTCCAAAACCAACTAGGGGTGGCACTAGATGCACTTACAAGATCTCCGCTCGTGACACTCTCATGTAATAATGAGTGGGGTTGTACATGCCCCGGAGTCTCAGGAGCGCCGCCCTCGGGCCTCGGGGACTCGCTCCCACGCCTAGTGGCAGCACTTAGCTCCCCGCTGGTGAGAAGACAAGAAGACTAGACTATGTGCCGGACGTGGCCATTTGCTCTTAACCTCTTTTCTATAGCCCTGTTTCTAGCTTTGGATTTAAGTTGAAGTTGAATTTTCAGTCCTATGCACGGGGGGTGACTTTTCTCGTTCGTTCAATTTCTTGCCATCTGGTTCCTTGCCCGACTCGGAGTTCGCACCTATTGCCTCCCCCTCGCAAGCCCCTCGAGAGCGGGGGCTGGGCGCGGCACACGCGCGCGGCGTGCACGCCCTTCCACGGCTGGCGCTTGCTCCTCACGGCGCCCTCTCGGGCGAATGAGCAGGCCCTTCAGGAGATCACGACCTCATGAACTAGCCGGAAACCGGTCCTGACCAAGGTAAATTTTAGTAGTAAACTCGCGACATGACTCGCGGGCCCGTAAAAAACACACATCTTCAGCTTGGCCTAAGGAATAGAGGTAGTAATTTGTTTACATGAGGGGCCCCCCCTCCCAAAATGTTGTCACAACTTTCAGGGTCGTGCCCAAGTTTTCGCTTACAGGCTCAGCAATGAGAGAGCACGGGCTCAATCGGACATATCATTCGCCGCGTCCTCCGAGACGCCCTCAGACGCGTCGCTGGCATCATCGTCACCGTCGCTGGCGCCACCATCCTCGTCCCCAGCATCACCGTCATGATTGTCGGCGTCGCCCGCACCATCATCGATCACGTCACCTTCATCCGCAACGACCACCACCGCGTCGTCCTCGGAGGTGAAGGCTCTGACTAGGGTGTCCACATTGTCCTCTACCCATCGTGCCAGGTTGTCCCGAATGGCCTCAGGCACGGGGACAATGGCGGTGTCGAAGTCAAAGTTGGGGTAGGTGTTCTGGAGGTGGCTGAAGACACGGGAGAACGCGCGCTTGAGCAGGCCGCGACTCCTCTCCTCAACAAGCACGGGAGCCCTCTCGAACCGATTCTCCAGGAGTGTCACCACGTCGGTGAAGAAAAGGAGGTGACTGGCATAGTCATCTGAGTGGGGATGAGGTGCATTTTCGTCACAGATAGCGCCCAGTGCCGCCTTGGCTCTGGTCCTGAGGTTTTGGAGCATGGGGGCGTGCTCGCGCTCCAGCGTCCGCCGCCGGAGCGCTTCCTCCATGCCCTGCTGCATGGAGGATTCGGCGTCGGCGACCCGCTGCTGAAGGGAAAGCAGCTCGGCACGTGCGGAAGCCAGCTCGGCTTGCACTAAAGACAGGGCGGCTACGGCGGCTTTCTCGCGACGTTCAGCCTCATCCAACCCTGACCTGAGCGCATTGGTCCTGCCCACCGCCTCGGCTTCCACAAGCTTCAACTTCAGGTCGTACCTGCCCACAAGATCTGCGCGAGCCTCGGACGCCCGGCGATCGACTTCCTCCTGGGCCTTGGCCTCTCGCGCGCCAATAGCATCCTCAGCTTGGGCAACCTGGCGCTCCCTCGTCTCCAACCGCTCGAGCTCGAGGCTGCGCTCTGTGGCTTCCAGCGCCAGCGCTTCCTCGTGCCTCAGGATCTCTTCCTCCTCGGCAGGCGTCCCCTTCATAAACGCTAGGGCGGCCTTGCGCGCCTCCACTTGCCGCTAAAGGGAGGCACTCCAGGCTTGGAGCTCCCACGCGCGTTTCTCCATGATCTCGCGACGTCGATCAGCTTCCGGGCTCCCCCCAAGGCTCGGGCGCAAGCTTCGCGTGAGGTCGCAAGAGACGCCTCGGCCTTCACGTTATGAAGCTCATGTTGGCGGCGCCCGAGGTTGATAGCCACCTTCAGTTTATGCCACTCTTCCACCAACCAAAGACCCTCGGCCTCGAGGCGCGCATCTACATCCGCGAGCTCCCCGCCAAGCCGATTCATCGCGCCCATTGCCTCCCGGAAGAGCTCGCGGCGGACGACGCTCCTTTCATGCGCAGCTTTGAGCATGCGGCCGACTCCATCCTCCACGGCAGGGGCCGTCGACGGGACCCGAAGCGGCTCGCCCCCTTCTCGCAGGGGGCTGGGGGCTGGCGCCCCTCCGGACACCGACTGGGCTTCGACAGGAGCCCAGTTAGGATAGGGCTCGCCACTGGAAGAAGGAACCAAGACCGAAGCCATCCATTCACCGTCCATAACCAGAGGAGGAGACCTCGGCACGCTCAGCACACCCCCGACGAGGCCACGAAGAAGAGATGGCAGGAGCGCGGGCTCAAGCCGCCAAGCCAGCGCATCTACCTCTCCAGCCAACCCTGCGACGGGGGTAGCATATTGGCCTGGGATGCTCAAGGCCGGCAGAAGATCCGAGGCAGGAGGGGTTTGCTTCCCGAGGGGCTTCACGGCGTTAGCAGATGGGATCCTGAAGAACCACCGTCAGGAAGGGAAGCAGCACTCAAGGAATCACAGAGATAAGGTACTTAATCATCTATGGCGATGTACTTCCTCTGTTTCAACGGCCGGAAAGCACCGTTGCCACAGCTTGGGGACCCCTTTCTCTTGCGGAGCGCATCGAAGTCTACACGGAGCCGGCTGAAGCGTCGCGCATGGCGACCATCGCAGGGCGTGGCTGGTGAAGCACCCGAGGGGATGACCTCGGGAGCACCAAGCTGGGGAGATCCATCAAATACCGCCTCATGACGGCCTCTAGAGGCCTCGGGAGTAGCGGGTTGCGTCGCCCCCTCAACTGCTTCCTCAGCACAGGAGTTGTGGGCTCCTGAAGTTGACGCCTCAGGAACTGCGGGCGGCTCCAATGCCGCGCCACCCGCGCCTCCAGTTTCCAGTGATGCTTGCCCCCCTGCGTCCACTCTTGGGGCAAGTTCGGCGCAGGTAGCAAAGATGGGCACCACGGTGATGGGGTTCTCATGGGACCCCTCAAGGCCAACCGGATGCAGCCCCCATCCGTTAAAGGGGGGCATCTGGCCTACGAACTCCACCCTGTTCAGGCAGTAGTACAAGAGACAGCCCTACGGTGGCATATCGGTTGGCAAGGGGTTGCCCGCCAGGACCTCGAGCAATGTTCTGCGTGCCGCAAGCGGAAGCTCTGAATCCTAGAGCATCATGCGATCCGAGCCGACAGATAAGGACCACATCGGCTGGGAATGGCGTTGAAGAGGGGCGATGCGGCGTCGGAGGAACTCCTTCATCACCATGGGAACAGCGGGCGCAGACGGAGGTGAGAGCAAAGGGCTGAGCACTCCGACATCCACATATACCCACCGCGTCCGGAACTCGCTCGTAGACAGCGGGAGCTCGAAGTCAATCCACGAGCCGGCCGTCGCCGCCACGGCCTGGAAGCTCAGGCACCCCGAGCGTTGCTGGGGGTCGGTCAAGTGCAGCGAGAAGAAATGGCGCAGAAGGGCCACCGAGGGGGCAATGCCCACCATGGCCTTGCAGGCGAAGGCGAAGATGGCAAGAAGAGTGACAGATTGGGGATCTAAGTGCAGCAGATGAATCTGGTAATGGGAAAGCACGACATTGAAGAAGACGGAGAAGGGGGGAACCAGACCGGCCCACAGGGCATCGATGAAAAACTGGACCTCGGTGGCTGCTCTATCAACAGAAGCTCGGGATGCCGACCAGGCCACCATCCTACCCCATTCGTTGAAGCTGGTGGCGAGCGCAAGACGGACCTTGTCCATGGCCTCCTCATTGAGCACCCGCGATCGGCCAACAGCGGGCTCGACAGTAGGAGGGGGTTGACCGAGGACAGGGGCTTCTTCCCTTTCTCCGTCCGGTTTGGCGCCATAACGATGGGGAGGACAGAGCTCAGGTTGGATTGGGAAAGGAAGCTAAGGTTCGAGGAAGCAAAGGAGCCAGAGGGTGCGTCGCCAGCAAGGGGGAAATAACTGTGTGGGACGCCGTGGCCGCCTAGCCAGGCGGATATCAAGGTTGTGTGGGGAAGCGGCGCCGCCCACGTCTAATCGACCTCCATGTGTCAGGCAGGGCCACGGGCTATTGGGGCAACAGGCTGATGGGGCCCGCGGCGCTACGCGCTTGCCCTTTGGCTTCTCCTTGAAGCCAAGCCCGAGCGCTCCATGGGCCCGGGGGCTACTGTCTGCATTCTTGGAACGGGGTTCCCCAGACTTTCCTGCCCACGGCCTGCAGCGTGGCTCAACCAGCGGCCCTGTACGGCCCATCTACACCAGCAAACATTCAAGACCCTCGCGAGGGGCCAAGCCTCGTGAGGCGGACGACGCGAGAGCTCCTCAGGGGCGGCCTCACCAGTCTCGCTCGCGAGGGGCGGAGAGATCTAGGCGAGGGACACCTCGCGAGGTTTCTGTGACGCAAGCCATGATGACTGGCGCCTGGCGGGTGGCAGCGCGCGTAGTGTCCTCATTTCCTCTTTGGTGCTAAAGGGGCAAGCGCAGACGAGGAGTCCCGAGGCATTAGGCAAAGGTTTCCATATCGGTGCAACAAGACCAAGACCAGTAGGATGGCAGGACGAAGGTCACCATGGAGCCCAAGACGGCGTCACCACCAGAGCCTTTGGCAGGCGAAGACTACTTTTGTCAGGATAGCTTGTATTAGTTGTCTCCTTCGAATTTGGCCGTTGTGGGATCCCTTCCCGCTCAATATTTGGAAATAGGACCAGGGCCTCTATAAATAGGACTAGCCACCACCGTAGGGACACATCTCATCTTGGACTAGATCCATTCCACCAAGGCCACCAGACAAGTTCACCAAGCACAAGAACATCTCTCCTCGTGAGGCTGTTCTTCCCTTATAACTGTTCATCCTCAGCCCCAGAGGCAATCCACCACACCACACTGGAGTAGGGTATTACACCACAACGGTGGCCCGAACCAGTATAAATCTTATGTCTCATGTTCTTAGGGTTCGTCAAGCTAGGCCGTGAGATCGTAGAGTGTGCGAGCTACAGAGGGGGAGAGATCTTTGTGCGCACCCCAGTGTTCGGACCTCAAGGGTTTTGCCGGAACCCGAAATCCAACAGTATCAACTCCCCCAAGCTTAAACCTTTGTTTGTCCTCAAGAAATTCAGTTGATAAATTGAAAGTGATAAAGAAAACTTTTACAAACTCTGTTTGCTCTTGTTGTTGTAAATATGTAAAGCCATCATTCAAGTTTTCAGCAAAGATTATGAACTAACCATATTCACAATAACATTTAGGTATCATGTTTACTCATATCAATGACATAATCAACTAGCGAACAATAATAGTAAATCTCGGATGACAACACTTTCTCAAAACAATCATAATATGATATAACAAGATGATATCTCGCTAGCCCTTTTTGAGACCGCAAAACATAAATGAAGAGCACCTCTGAAGATCAAGGGCTGACTGGAAATTGTAATTCATGGTAAAAGAGATCCAGTCACAGTCATACTCAATGTAAACTAATAATAATACATGCAAATGACAGCGGTGCTCTCCAACTGGTGCTTTTTAATAAGAGAACGATGACTCAGCATAAGAGTAAATAGATAGGCTCTTCACAGAGGGAAGCAGGGATTTGTAGAGGTGCTAGAGCTCGGTTTTGGAATTAGAGATGAATAATATTTTCAGCGGTATACTTTCATTGTCAACATAACAACCGAGAGATCTCGATATCTTCCATGCTACACACTTATAGGCGATTCCCAAACAGAATGGTAAAGTTTATACTCCCCCTACCACCAACAAACATCAATCCATGGCTTGTCCGAAACAACGGGTGCCTCCAACTAACAACAATCCTGGGAGAGTTTTGTTTGCAATTATTTTGATTTGATTTGAGCATGGGACTGGGCATCCCAGTTACAAGCCATTTTCTCGTGAATGAGGAGCGAAGTCCACTCCTCTTGAGAATAACCCGCCTAGCATGGAAGATATAGACAGCCCTAGTTGATACATGAGCTATTTGAGCATACAAAACAAAATTTCATTTGAAGGTTTAGAGTTTGGCACATACAAATTTACTTGGAACAAAAGGTAGATACCGCATATAGGAAGGTATGGTGGACTCATATGGAATAACTTTTGGGGTTTATGGAAGTGGATGCGCAAGCAGTATTCCCGTTTAGTACAAGTGTAGGCTAGAAAGAGACTGGGAAGCGACCAACTAGAGAGCGACAACAATCATGAACATGCATTAAAATTAATCAACACTGAATGCAAGCATGAGTAGGATATAATTCACCGTGAACATAAATATCGTGGAGGCTATGTTGATTTTGTTTCAACTAAATGCGTGAACATGTGCCAAGTCAAGCCACTCAAATTGTTCAAAGGAGGATACCACCCTATCATACCACAGCACAACCATTTTAATAGCATGTTGGCATGCAAGGTAAACCATTATAAACTCCTAGCAAATTAAGCATGGCATGAGCAACTATAATCTCTATCTGTCATTGCAAATATGTTTCATTCATAATAGGCTGAATCAGGAACGATGAACTAATCATATTTACAAAAACAAGATAGGTCGAGTTCATGCCAGCTTTTCTCATCTCAATCAGTTCATCATATATCGTCATTATTGCTTTTCACTTGCACAACCAAATAGTGTGGATAATAATAATAGTGCGCGTGCATTGGACTAAGCTGGAATCTGCAAGCATTCAATTCAAGGGAGAAGACAAGGTAATATGGGCTCTTTGTTAGATCAACAATAATACATATGAGAGCCACTCAACATTTTCATCATGGTCTTCTCCTCTCAACCCCCAAAGAAAAGAAAAGAAACAAAACTATTTACACACGAAAGCTCCCAACAGGCAAAACAAGAATGAGAAATCTTTTTGGGTTTTCTTTTTAATTACTACTACTACAAGTAATAAAGATAAACTAGTTAAAAGCTGCAACTAATTTTTTTTCTTAAGGTTTTCAAACACACAAGAAGAATGCTTAAAAAGAAAATAAACTAGCATGGATAGTACAATGAAAAAGTATGAGCACCGACAACTGGAATGAGTGTGTGAACATGAATGTAATGTCGGTGAGGAATACGCACTCCCCCAAGCTTAGGCTTTTGGCCTAAGTTGGTCTATGGCCATGGCTGGCCTGGTGGAAATCCAAAGTTGTAGCTGGGGTCATACTGAGATGCAGCAGCTACTGCCTGACGAGCTGCAGCTTGGAGGCGAGCTGCCTCCGTCCTCCTCTCGTACTTGTTCGCCTCCTCCCTGGTTATAACATATCTACCTTTTTCTGAAAGTCAAAGAAAGCAGGAGCAGGGAGAGCAACATGGACAGTGCGACGCCTGTCAAAGATTAGTCGATACTGGAGAGGTTGTTCATTCCTCTCAATAAACTGATGGCGAACCATAGCATTATAATCTAGATAAGCAGGAGGTAACTCAATATCATTTCCACGAATGGGTATATCAAGATAGTTAGCTACACGAGTTGCATAAATTCCACCAAACAAATCTCCACTTAAACCGTTAATATGCAACCTACGTGCAACAATAGCCACCAAGTTATATTGTTTATCTCCTAATACAACACTCTTGAGAACACTAAGATCGGGAACACACATGTGACATGCCTCATCCTTACCATTAATGCATCTACCTATAAATAGAGCAAAATAATGTATGACAGGAAAATGAATGCTCCCTATGGTAGCTTGTGTTATTTCTCTAGATTCCCCGCCAGTGATACTAGCAAGAAATTCTTTAAATTCAGATTTGCGAGGTTCACTAACATTACCCCACTGCGGGAGTTTACAAGCAGTATTAAAATCTTATAAGTCCATGGTATAAGATTTATCATACAGATCAAATAGGACAGTGTGAGAATTGTGTGATGATGTAAATTTAAACCTTCTCACAAAGGAATCAGTTAGGTGATAATATTGGGGGCACTTATCTAACATGAAGCTCTCAAGTTCAGCATTACGCACATATGCATCAAATTCCTCCTTAATTCCTGCTTGGACCATAAAATCTTCTGACAGCCATTCACAAGGCCGCACTTGAGCTTCTCTTGGTAGTTCATAGTCTGGCTCATATTACGGTCCTGGGTCCTTGCTTCCTTGAGGAACCACCTTGGTACATTTTCCTAAACATATTTCTTCCTCTGAAAAATTTCTGAAATTTTTAGTAACTTAAAATAAAAGTGAATCAAACTCAACAAGATTGATAGCAACTACTCCCACAAGTGCCTAGAGGCCATATCATGCAATAGAACTACTTTTGACCACATAAATTTGACATGCAAGCTCAAGAACAGGGTCTAAGCAGCAAAAAATTGCAATAAATAAAGCACTAGAACAAAAACTAATTGGACCATTGGAGGATTCACATACCGAAGAACAATCCCCCAAAGCAGTTTTATGAATGGAGCTTTGAGAAAGGAGATCTAAAATGGCAGCAAGATGAGCTAGAACTCGGGTTTGAGCTGCTGGATGATTTTTCTGGAGGAAGACGAAGTGTGTGGGTGCAAGAATAAGTGGAGGGGGCCCACGTGGGGTCCACGAGGCACGGGGCGCGCCCTCCACCCTCATGGGCACATGGTGGGTCCCCCTAGTGTGTTCTCAGTGCCAATAATTCTTAAATATTCTAGAAAAAATCATATTTCATTTTCAGGACTGAGGGAGTTCCTGGATTAGGGGGTCTCCGGACAGCCGGACTATATCCTTTGGCTGGACTGTTGGACTATGAAGATACAAGATTGAAGACTTCATCTCATGTCCGGATGGGACTCTACTTGGCGTGGAAGGCAAGCTAGGCAATACGGATATGGATATCCCCTCCTTGTAACCGACCTTGTGTAACCCTAACCCTCTCCGATGTCTATATAAACCGGAGGGTTTTAGTCCGTAGGACACAACAACTACAACAAACAATCATACCATAGGCTAGCTTTTAGGGTTTAGCCTCTCTAATCTCATGGTAGATCTACTCTTGTACTACCCATATCATCAATATTAATCCAGCAGGACGTAGGGTTTTACCTCCATCAAGAGGGTCCGAACCTGGGTAAAACATTGTGTCCCCTGCCTCCTGTTACCATCCACCTTAGACGCACAGTTCAGGACCCCCTACCCGAGATCCGCCGGTTTTGACACCGACATTGGTGCTTTCATTGAGTTCCTCTGTGTCGTCCCCGTTAGGCTTCATGGCTCCTACTATCATCGATAGTGATGCAGTCCAGGGTTAGACTTTTCTCCCCGGACAAATCTTCGTGTTCAGCGGCTTTGCACTGCGGGCCAATTCGCTTGGCCATATGAAGCAGATTGAAAGTTACCACCCTGGCCACCAGGTCAAGTTTGGAAGCTTAAACTACACGGCCGATATCGGTGGAGACTTGATCTTTGACGGATTCGAGCCTCTGCCTTGTGCGTCACGCGGTCACGATGAGTACAATTTAGCTCTACCATCGGACAGTGTTCAGGAGATCGCACAGGCAGCCGCTCCGACCCTCAATTCGGAGCCAGTTGCGTCGTCCATGGACGGGTGGATGGACCCCGCCATGGAGGCCTTACCCTCAGCAGCGATCGAGCCAAGCATCGACCTTACCTTACACAAGAGCCGTGTTGTTAAACTGCCGGATCCTTCTCCGACCACGGACTTCGAGCCGCCTGCGCCCGTACCTGTCGAATCTGATTGGGCACCGATCATGGAGTTTACCTCCATGGATATTTTTCAGCACTCGCCCTTTGGCGACATACTGAACTCATTAAGGTCTCTCTCCTTGCCAGGAGGATCCTGGCCGAACTATGTCCGGCAGGACTGGGATACGGATGACGAAGAAATCCGCAGCCCACCCACCACCCACTTAATAGCCACTTTCGATGACTTAACCGACATGCTCGACTCCGACTCCGAATACATCAACGGCATGGATGACGATCCAGGAGACGAACAGGAACCACTGCCCCCAAGGCACTGGACGCCCACTTCACCACACGACGTATACATGGTGAACACACCAAAAGAAAACGACGACGAGGAACGGAAGGACGCAACGAAGGGTTGTCCCCTCAAGAAGCAGTCAAAGCGGCGGCGTAAGCGCCGCTCCAAATCCCACCTCGACTGAAACAACGATCATATAGACCCAGCGCTAGAGCAGGGTGAACCATCGCCGGATCACGGCAATACGGAGAATCAAACCGAACAACCTGACTCTATCAAAGATAATAGTCCGGACGACCTCACACCGGACAGACACCTGGAGCAACAGAATGCCCGTCAAAGTCTTGTTGCCACTGCGAGGAGTCTAAAAAAGCAGAAGCAAAGACTCAAGGCTGCACAAGGCACACTCGGAATCAGATGGAGCCAAGTACTCAACGTAGCAGCGAAGTACGGCGGTAATCGCCCCAACAAGAGCTACCCGAAGCAGAAGTTGCTACCCGAATTCGATGAGGAGGCCTTAGATCCCCCGCAACCAAAAATCAAAACAGCCACCTAGCCGGATAGAAATACCTCACGACCAACATAGAGCGGCAGACAACGCCACACATAAGCCAATACACGATCCACGCGAGGGCTCGCACCAAAAGGACGGTGCAACCAGATCCATCTACGGACCACGCAAGTGCGCTCCAGCATACGATGCAACACAACAAACATCCGAACAACGCGGTACACCCAAATACAGGGGTGCCGCACACCCCCTATGTTTCACCGATGAGGTGCTGGACCATGAATTTCTAGAGGGATTCAAACCCGTAAACATAGAGGCATACGACGGAACAACAGACCCTGGGGTCTGGATTGAGGACTATATCCTCCATATCCATATGGCTCGAGGAGATGATCTCCACGCCATCAAGTACTTACCCCTCAAGCTCAAAGGGCCAGCTTGGCACTAGCTTAAAAGCCTCCCCGAAAACTCCATTGGAAGCTGGGAAGAGCTCGAAGACGCTTTTCGGGCAAATTTTCTAGGGACTTATGTCCGACCCCCGAATGCGGACGATTTGAGTCATATAACTCAACAGCCCGGAGAGTCAGCCCGAAAGCTTTGGAACAGGTTTCTTACTAAAAAGAACCAAATAGTTGATTGTCCGGACGCCGAAGCCTTGGAAGCTTTTAAGCATAGTGTCCGCGACGAATGGCTTGCCAGACACCTCGGCCAAGAAAAGCCCAGAACAATGGCAGCATTAACAAGCCTCATGACCCGCTTTTGCGTGGGTGAGGAAAGCTGGCTAGCCAGATGCAGCACCAACGACCCAAGTACATCCGAAGTTAGAGATGAAAATGGGAAATCATGACGCAGCAAAAATAATAAGCGTCGGAATAAAGAAGACAGCCCGAAGAGCACGGCGGTAAACACCGGATTCAGAAGCTCTTGGCCAGGTCAGCAAAAGCCGCCCTCTAAAGGTGCCAGAGATGAACTGTCCAGCCTCAACAAAATTCTGGACCAAATATGTCAGTTCCATAGCACCCCTGGTAAACCCGCTAATCATACCCACAAAGAATGTTGGGTCTTCAAGCAGTCCGGCAAGCTCAACGCCGTACACAAGGGGGAGGATACACCAAGAGAAGACGAGGATGAGCCTCTCAAGCAAGACACTGGGGAACAAAGAAAATTTCCACCAGAAGTCAAAATAGTAAACGTGTTACACGTGATCAAGGGGAGAAACAAAGCAGCACTCCCAGAAAAATATGCCCAAGGGCCTATCACCGCGGAGTCCTGCCACTGGTCGTCTCAACCGATCACTTTCGACCATCGTGATTACTCAGCAAGTATCTGGCGTGCAGGATGGGCTGCCCTGGTATTAGACCCAATAATTGACGGATACCACTTTACACGAGTCCTGATGGACGGTGGCAGCAGTTTAAAACTGATATACCAGGATACAATCCGTAAAATGGGGATAGACCCAACGAAAATTTGCCTCAGCAATACTACCCTTAATGGAGTAACGCCAGGCCCAGGGGCTCATTGCACGGGCTCCCTGCTACCAGAGGTTATATTCTGCTTCCCCGATAACTTCCGTAGTGAAAATTTAACATTCCACATTGCTCCGTTCCAAAGTGGCTATCAAGCACTACTTGGACGCGAAGCTTTCGCTCGCTTTAATGCAATACGCATTACGCTTCCCTTACGCTTAAGATGACCGGTCCACGTGGCATCATTACAGCGAATGGAAATATTAAGCGATCCCTGCGCGCCGAAGAGAGTGCGACTGCCTTGGCAGCCGCACACTAAAATGGCCTCACCAGCTAAAGTACTCGATAGGTCGTCAAGACCACGGACACGGTTAGACAAGTCCGGCGCAGCTATATGAAATTCATACAGGTTTGATGACCACACCCCTCTCATAAACACAAGGGGCTCAACGCGCGCAGACAAGTGGCAATTTTTACTCATCTTGAAATTTACATGGTTTCTTTAAAACCTACCTTTTTGCACGACAACTTTTCACCTAAGTTCCTCTCTTTTGAAGATGACCACCGTGCTACATCCATCTGGGATATGGCACAACTGAGACACAGGCGCAGACGTGCAGCAGGGACCCGTCCCAAGGATTCTTTTTAGATTAAGACCCTGCGTCAACCTTTTTTACTGTCTCTTGTTGATACACATCCCTCGGATTCTCAGTACAATTGAGAAGGATGCTGGCGTCTTGGCATGTGGCCACGTCAGAATAATGCACGTACATGGACACCAGGGGCTTCTTATAAAGGGCACTATTTAGGCCCGGTTTATACCATAAAGACCGAATACCTTAGGGAGTGTTCGGCGTCGCGAGTTTGGCCTTATATTCATCAGCTCCGAATCATGTCTTTGGACAAATGTTGGGTTTGCCCGGCTCCTATGTTTTGGTACGTTATGTTCCGCTCTATCGGCTAAGGTAGCACTAGGAGAACTACTGCGATTGTGCCCCGGGTCATCCGGACGAGCACCTCAGTAGAGAAAGCCGAAAATTGACTGTCATGATATAGCATGAGACTGGTCAACCACTCGATGACCTATCGGAATGTTAGAATTCCTCCACCTTAACGAAGGGCCGTTTCCCGGCCAGGCATGTATGCAACCCGAATTCGGGAGAATGCAGAGCCAATAGGGGCTATATAGTAGCCCCACCATCAAACTCCTATAGCTTAAGTGAAAGTGTTAAAGCATTATAGTCTAGCTGCCTCGTTCGCTGCGCTATCACCTCCTTAATAGGACCAAGACGTTGGGTTAAGTGTGGACACGCATCTTCTGCGAACACCTCCGCATTACATGCGTGGGGGCTGAAGCCGACGACTGCAATCTTTCAGGTTATACACATGTATATATAAATGGCCGCACAGGAGGCATCATATTACTTTCAGGCAAAAGTATAAATGCAGCCTTAATAAATTTCATAAAAACATTGTGTTTACATGAGAATACATGTCACTCAAACATAATATTCTTCGAGCACCGGGCCTCTATCAAACGAGCACCCTCGAGAACCTCTTCGAAATAGTGCTCGGCAGCCACTCAGCCTATGGCCGAACCCTGCGCCGCAATAGTGGTAGCATCCATCTCCGCCCAGTATGCTTTAACACGGGCAAGGGCCATCCGCGAGCCTTCTATGCACGCCGACCTCTTCATCGCATTGATGCGCGGCACTGCACCAAGGAACTGCTGCACTAAGCTGAAATAGTTGTTCGGCTTCGGCTTTTCAGGCCACAGCTGATCCACGACAGACATCATGGCGAGTCCGGACAACCTATTTAGTTCGGCCCATTCGGCTAGCTGATCAGTCTAATGGAAGCGGACGCTCTGGAACATTGAATCGCGACCAGAACAGCTTGTCCACTTCACGATCTGTTTGACCTTGGAAGTATTTGGCCGCATCGGCAGCGCTCGCCGCCCAGTCCATATATGCGTCTGCCAAACTCCACAGCCGATCCAGAGGGGCATACCATGGATCTCCAAACTTCCTCCGTAGCATGAAGGGCTTCCCAGCCGCAATACCCCCGGCTTCACGCAGCCCCTCCTTCTTCGCTCTCATAGTAGAGCGGGTGTCTTTGTTCGCCATCGTGGCCTTTTCAAGGTCCATTGCCTTCGCTCGGTTTTCTTTTTCAAGGAACTGGCAACGGTCGGCAGTGTCTTTTAATTCTACGGCCATCTTGGCCATCTTCTCTTTGCTCTCGCAATGCGCGGCCTTCTCGGCTTTCAACTCTTCAGCCGCCTTCAAAGCAGCCGGCATTACTAATCCTTGCTTGTTCTTTGGCTCGGGCAAGTTCCGCCCACAGGGTTTCCACGGTGGCAGCTCCATCTGCAGTCACAACATATTAAAGATATTGGCATCATGTTGCTCTTACTATGTGGCATTCACCAGAAAATAACACTTACCCTGGCCACAGCTGATCCACGACAGACATCATGGCGAGTCCGGACAACCTATTTAGTTCGGCCCATTCGGCTAGCTGATCAGTCAATGGAAGTGGACGCTCTAGAACCTTGAATTGAGACCAGAACAGCTTGTCCACTTCACGATCTGTTTGACCTTGGAAGTATTTGGCCGCATCGGCAGCGCTCGCCGCCAAGTCCATATATGTGTCTGCCGAACTCCACAGCTGATCCAGAGGGGCATACCGTGCATCTCTGAATTTTCTCCTTAGCATGAAGGGCTTCCCAGCCGCAATATCCCCGGCTTCACACAGCTCCTCCTTCTTCGCTCTCATAGCAGAGCGGGTGTCTTTGCTCACCATCGTGGCCTTTTCAAGGTCCGTTGCCTTCGCTCGGTTTTCTTTTTCAAGGAAATGGCAACGGTCGGCTGTGTCTTTTAACTTTACGGCCATCTTGGCCATCTTCTCTTTGCTCTCGCAATGCGCGGCCTTCTCGGCTTTCAACTCTTCGGCTGCCTTCAAAGCAGCTGCATTACTAATCCTTGCTTGTTCTTTGGCTCGGGCAAGTTCCGCCCACAGGGTTTCCACGGTGGCAGCTCCATCTGCAGTCACAACATATTAAAGATATTGGCATCATGTTGCTCTTACTATGTGGCATTCACCAGAAAATAACACTTACCCTGGCCACAGCTGATCCACGACAGACATCATGGCGAGTCCGGACAACCTATTTAGTTCGGCCCATTCGGCTAGCTGATCAGTCAATGGAAGTGGACACTCTGCAACCTTGAATTGCGACCAGAACAGTTTGTCCACTTCACGATCTGTTTGACCTTGGAAGTATTTGGCCGCATCGGCAGCGCTCGCCGCCAAGTCCATATATGCGTCTGCCGAACTCCACAGCCGATCCAGAGGGGCATACCGTGGATCTCCGAATTTTCTCCGTAGCATGAAGGGCTTCCCAGCCGCAATATCCCCGGCTTCACATAGCTCCTCCTTCTTCGCTCTCATAGCAGAGCGGGTGTCTTTGCTCGCCATCGTGGCCTTTTCAAGGGCCGTTGCCTTCGCTCGGTTTTCTTTTTCAAGGAACTGGCAACGGTCGGCTGTGTCTTTTAACTTTACGGCCATCTTGGCCATCTTCTCTTTGCTCTCGCAATGCGCGGCCTTCTCGGCTTTCAACTCTTCGGCCGCCTTCAAAGCAGCCGCATTACTAATCCTTGCTTGTTCTTTGGCTCGGGCAAGTTCTGCCGGCAGGGTTTCCACGGTGGCAGCTCCATCTGCAGTCACAACATATTAAAGATACTGGCATCATGTTGCTCTTACTATGTGGCATTCACCAGAAAATAACACTTACCCCGGCCACAGCTGATCCACGACAGACATCATGGCGAGTCCAGACAACCTATTTAGTTCGGCCCATTCGGCTAGCTGATCAGTCAATGGAAGTGGACGCTCTGCAACCTTGAATTGCAACCAGAACAGCTTGTCCACTTCACGATCTATTTGACCTTGGAAGTATTTGGCCGCATCGGCAGCGCTCGCCGCCAAGTCCATATATGCGTCTGCCGAACTCCACAGCCGATCCAGAGGGGCATACCGTGGATCTCCGAATTTTCTCCGTAGCATGAAGGGCTTCCCAGCCGCAATATCCCCGGCTTCACACAGCTCCTCCTTCTTCGCTCTCATAGCAGAGCGGGTGTCTTTGCTCGCCATCGTGGCCTTTTCAAGGTTCGTTGCCTTCGCTCGGTTTTCTTTTTCAAGGAACTGGCAACGGTCGGCAGTGTCTTTTAACTTTACGGCCATCTTGGTCATCTTCTCTTTGCTCTCGCAATGCGCGGCCTTCTCGGCTTTCAACTCTTCGGCCGCCTTCAAAGCAGCCGCATTACTAATCCTTGCTTGTTCTTTGGCTCAGGCAAGTTCCGCCCGCAGGGTTTCCACAGTGGCAGCTCCATCTGCAGTCACAACATCTTAAAGATACTGGCATCATGTTGCTCTTACTATGTGGCATTCACCAGAAAATAACACTTACCCTGTGCCTCGTCAAGCCTCTTGTTAACAAGCTCAATGTCGGCATCCGCCGCATCCAGTTGCTGCTTCAATTCGGCAAACTCATGAGTCCGGCTAGCCACCGAAGCCCCCACTACCTGCACATTAAAGAGGTATGGTTATTGCCTGGGACTATGATCCTCTGTTTGCTGACGCTCTCGGCAACAACCAGAGTCTCAGGGGCTACTATCTACACAGGGCACACCTAAAAATGTGCGGTATCATCACAAATGTACATAATTTTACGTACCTCAAAGACCGTCAGTAGACTCATAAAGGCATCGTGCAACCCGCTTTTGGCAGATGAGATCCTTTCCATCACCGTACCCATCAATGTACGGTGTTCTTCTGAGATGGCCGCTCGCTCCAACAGCTCTCTCAGTACGTCCGACTGCATACCAGTCGGTACCGAACTCTTCTGTTTGCTCTCTTCGAGAGTCGGACGCTGGGTACTTCGGGTGACTATAGGATTATCTTCTAGCCTCACCGGATCCGGAGAGGCCCTCCGTGACGACACTTCAAGGTCGCCCGCTTCTTGAGCGGAGGAGTCCGAGGGAGGCGTTTCGCTCTCCATCATCTCCGGAAGAAGATCCCCCGAAGGCGAGCTCTGCTGAGAAGGGCAAAGATCCGAACTGCAAGATAAATACTTTGGTTATTTTCCTCAGAGGTAAGGTAATATATCTTCACTATTAAAGTACTTTTTAATTACTTACAGCTCGTTAGAGGGCTGATCCCTACGCGGACTCTGTGCGGCAAGAGCACCCTCTAAGGCAGGACCCTCTGGTGGAGATTTCTTCTCCCGCTTGGAAACCCTGGTTTCCGGATCTTCAAAGGTAGTCCTCTTCCTCCCCTGGGGTGAGAGAATGTCGGATTCCTCCCCTCGGTTATCCTCCCTCACGGAGGCGCTTGTTCCCTCGGTCGAAATAGGTAGCGATGGAGGTCCGCTTTTGCCCTCATTATTCCCCCCTTTGTCTTCCTTTAAGGGCTCCGGGCAAGGTGCTAGCTCGAGCATCTTTTCCAGTACTGGATTTTCCAAACCCTCAGGAAGGGGGGCCGAACACCGAATCATCTTCAACTTTGTTATCCAGTCCTGGTCAAAGAGCGATTTCTCAGAATAATGTCATGATAAATGAAAGACGGTGTGTTCGGCTAGAGGATAACTTACTTGGTCGGCGGTGCGGTTGCTGCTCAGGCCCACGTCCTCGGTAGTATCCGGACACTCTATCTGGGGTCCGAAGAATGATCTATACATCTCCTCATGCGTCAGGCCGAGGAAATCCTGAATAGCGCGTGGTCCTTCTGGGTTGAACTCCCACATGCGAAGAGGCCGGCGTTTGCATGGCTGGATTCATCGAACCAGCATGACTTGCATTACCATAATCAAACTGAAATCTCCTTCGAAGAGATTTTGAATGCGGCTTTGCAGTACATGCACGTCCTTGGCGGGACCCCAGCTCAGCCCTCTGCTAATCCATGACATCAGTTGTGGTGGAGGGCCTGAGCGGAAAGCAGGGGCAGCCACCCACTTGGCACTTCTGGGAGCTGTGATGTAAAACCACTCTCGTTGCCATAATCCGGACACCTCTGGAATAGAACCCTTTGGCCATGGAGCTCCGGCAATCCTGCTTATTAATGCGCCTCCGCATGCTACATGCTGCCCCTTGACCATCTTCGGCCTCACGTCAAAGGTCTTGAGCCATAGGCCGAAGTGAGGGGTAATGCGGAGGAAGGCCTCACATACAACAATAAATGATGAGATGTGGATAAAGGAGTCCGGGGCCAGATCATGGAAATCTAGCCAGTAATAAAACATCATCCCCCTAACGAAGGGATCCAGAGTGAGGCCTAGACCTCGGAGGAAGTGGGAGATGAACACGACGTCTTCGTTGGGTTCAGGAGTAGGGACGACCTGCCCTCGAGTAGGCAGCCGATGTGAAACCTCGGCGGTCAGGTATCTGTCCTCCCTCAACTTCTTGATGTCTTCTTCCGTAACGGAGGAGGGCATCCATCGGCCTTGAAGGCTAGATCCGGACATGACTGAAGATCCGGAGCACCTGACCTGGGCTTTGGGTGTTAGAACTCGAGGCGGGGGAAGGATTCGATCGAGCACGGGGGGGGGGGGGAGTAAAAGCCTTGTCCATTTATAAAGAGGGTGAATATCAAGCGTCCTCTCCGTAGTCGTTTGGGACTTGCCTATAATCTAGGAGTCCTAGATATGTTTGGGTTACCCATGCCCGTATTGATGAGAATCCCGTGATAAGGGGACACGATCTCTGCTTTGACAAGACGTGTCAAAAAACTGCCTCACGTTATGTGCGGGGCTAGTTAAAGGAAACGGTTCGAATAATCACCGGGCCATGACATAATGTCGTGTTGCCAAAACAAGTCAGCAAATTGGATTTGTGGAAATATTATTCTCTCTACGGTGGTATGTGGAACTTATTTTGCAGGGTCGGACACTATCCTTATATTCAAATTCTTCCGTGATATATTCGGAGGAGGAACCCGCCTTGCAATGCCGAAGACAATACTGCGCGCCAGACTCATCATCATTGAAAGCCTGGTTCAGGGGCTACTGAGGGAGTCCTGGATTAGGGGGTCTCCGGACAGCCAGACTATATCCTTTGGCCGGACTGTTGGACTATGAAGATACAAGATTGAAGACTTTGTCTCGTGTCCGGATGGGACTCTACTTGGCATGGAAGGCAAGCTAGGCAATACGGATATGGATATCTCCTCCTTTGTAACCAACCTTGTGTAACCCTAACCCTCTCTGGTGTCTATATAAACCTGAGGGTTTTAGTCCGTAGGACACAACAACTACAACATACAATCATACCATAGGCTAGCTTTTAGGGTTTAGCCTCTCTGATCTCGTGGTAGATCTACTCTTGTACTACCCATATCATCAATATTAATCAAGAAGGACGTAGGGTTTTACCTCCATCAAGAGGGCCCGAACCTGGGTAAAACATTGTGTCCCCTGCCTCCTGTTACCATCCGCCTTAGACGCACAGTTCAGGACCCCCTACCCGAGATCCGCCGGTTTTGACACCGACAGGGACATTTGGAGAACTTTTATTTTTGGGGTATTTTTTATTGCAAGGATAATTCAGAAAACAGACAGAAAATACTATTTTTATTTTATTTAATCTAAATTACAGAAAGAAAAAGGAGGGTACAGAGAGTTGTGCTTTCTAACTTCATCCATCTCATGCTCATCAAAAGGAATCCACGAGCAAGGTTGATCAAGTCTTGTTAACAAACTCTTTTCGAATACCATGAAACCGGAGAATTTTCGAATAACACTATGTTACCTCAACGGGGATATGCACATCCCCAATAATATGAATATCATATTTCTTCTTGACAGTACGAAGAGGAAATTCAAAACCTCCAACAGTAATCATTGAAATTTTTCCAATAGAATTGATACTCTTGACTTGAGGTTGTTTCCTCGGAAAGTGTACCGTGTGCTCATTACCATTAACAGGAAAAGTGCCATTGCCTTTGTTGCAATCAATAACAGCCCCTGTAGTATTCAAAAAGGGTCTACCAAGAATAATAGACATACTATCGTCCTCGGGAATATCAAGAATAACAAAGTCCGTTAAAATAGTACGTTTGCAACCACAATAGGCACATCCTCACAAATACCGATAGGTATAGCAGTTGATTTATCAGCCATTTGCAAAGATATTTCAGTAGGTGCCAACTTGTTCAGATCAAGTCTACGATATAAAGAGAGAGGCATAACACTAACATCATCTCCGAGATCACATAAAGTAGTTTTAACATAGTTTGTCTTAATGGAGCATGGTATAGTTGGTACTCCTGGATCTCCTAGTTTCTTTGGTATTCCACCCTTAAAAGTGTAATTAGCAAGCATGGTGGAAATTTCAGCTTCCGGTATCTTTCTTTTATTAGTAAAAATATCCTTCATGTATTTAGCATAAGGGTTCATTTTAAGCATATCAGTAAAATGCATACGCAAAAAGATAGGTCTAATCATTTCAGCAAAGCGCTCAAAATCCTCATCATCCTTTTTCTTGGATGGTTTAGGAGGAAAAGGCATGGGTTTCTGAACACATGGTTCTCTTTCTTTACTGTGCTTCCTACCAACAAAGTCTCTCTTATCATAACGTTGATTCTTTGATTGTGGGTTATCAAGATCAACGGCAGGTTCAATCTCTACATCATTGTCATTGCTAGGTTGAGCATCAACATGAACATCATCATTAACATTATCACTAGGTTCATGTTCATTACCAGATTGTGTTTCAGCATCGAAAATAGAAATATCATTGGGATTCTCAGGTGTGTCTACAACAGGTTCACTGGAAGCATGCAAAGTCCTCTCATTTTTCTTTTTCTTCTTTTTAGAAGGACTAGGTGCATCAACATTAGTTATCTAAGAATCTTGCTCAATTCTCTTAGGGTGGCCCTCAGGATACAAAGGTTCCTGAGTCATTTAACCCCCTCTAGTCACAACTCTAACAGCATTATCATTTTTCTTATTATTTAATTCACTGAGAAAATCATTATGAGCTTTAAGTACTTGTTTTACTTGAGTGGTAACCATAGAAGCATGTTTACTAATAAGTTTAAGTTCACCTTTAACTCTAGACATATAATCACTCAACTGTTCAATCATATAAGCATTACGTTTCAACTGTCTACCAACATAAGCATTGAAGTTTTCTTGCTTAACAATAAAATTATCAAACTCATCTAAGCATTGGCTAACAGACTTATAACGAGGAATATCACCTTCATCAAATCTATAGAGAAAATTTACCTTTACTACCTATGTCGGGTTATCAAGACCATGTATTTCTTCAATAGGTAGTAAATTCTTAACATCTTCAGCTTTAATACCTTTTTCTTTCATAGATTTCTTTGCCTCTTGCATATCTTCAGGACTGAGAAATAGAATACCCCTTTTCTTCAGAGTTGGCTTAGGAGTTGGTTCAGGAAGTGTCCAATCATTTTCATTACTCAACATATTATTCAATAGCAATTCAGCTTGATCAACAGTTTTTCCCTGAAAACACAACCAGCACAACTATTCAGGTGGTCTCTGGAAGCATCAGTTAGTCCATTATAAAAGATATCAAGTATTTCATTTTTCTTGAGAGCATCATCAGGCAAAGCATTAAGTAATCGGAGAAGCCTCCCCCAAGCTTGTGGGAGACAATCTTCTTCAATTTGCACAAAATTATATATTTCCCTTAAGGCGGCTTGTTTCTTATGAGCAGAGAAATATTTAGCACAGAAGTAATAAATCATATCCTGGGGACTACGCACACAACCAGGATCAAGAGAATTAAACCATGTTTTAGCATCACCCTTTAATGAGAACGGAAATAACTTAAGGATAAAGTAATAGCGAGTTTTCTCAATATTAGTGAACAGGGTGGCTATATCATTTAATTTAGTAAGATGTGCCAAAACAGTTTCAGATTCATAGCCATAGAAAGGATCGGATTCAACCAAAGTAATTAACTCAGGATCGACAAAGAAATCATAATCCTTATCGGAAATACAGATAGGTGAAGTAGCAAAAGCAGGGTCATATTTCATTCTAGCATTCAAAGACTTTTCTTTCAGCTTAGCTAATAATTTCTTAAGATCATATCTATCATTGCAAGCTAAAAAGTCTCTAGTAGTTTCTTCATCCATAACATAACCCTCAGGCACAACAGGCAATTCATATCTAGGGGATAATCTTCATCATCACTTTCATCAATAATTTCATTCTCTCTGGCCCTAGCAAGTTGTTCATCAAGAAATTCACCTAGTGGCACAGTATTATCAAGCATAGAAGTAGTTTCATCATAAGTATCATGCAAAGCAGAGGTGGCATCATCAATAACACGCGACATATCAGAATGAATAGAAGGTGTAGGTGTCACAAGTTTACTCAAAAAAGAAGGTGAATCAAGTGCAGAGCTAGATGGCAGTTCCTTACCTCCCCTCGTAGTTGAGGGGAAAATCTTGGTTCTTTTATCTTTCAAGTTCTTCATAGTGATCAACAGATATAAAGCCCAAGTGACTCAAAGAATAGAGCTATGCTCCCCGGCAACGGCGCCAGAAAATAGTCTTGATAACCCACAAGTATAGGGGATCGCAACAGTTTTCGAGGGTAGAGTATTCAACCCAAATTTATTGATTCGACACAAGGGGAGCCAAAAAATATTCTGAAGTATTAGCAGCTGAGTTGTCAATTCAACCACACCTGGAAAACTTAATATCTGCAGCAAAGTATTTAGTAGCAAAGTAATATAATAGTAACGGTAACGGTGGCAAAGGTAATAGTATTGGTTTTGTAGTGATTGTAACAGTGGCAATGGAAAAGTAACTAAGCAAAGATAAATATATGAAAAGCTCATAGGCAATGGATCAGTGATGGATAGTTATGTCGGATGCGATTCCTCATGCAACAGTTATAACATAGGGTGACACAGAACTAGCTCCAGTTCATCAATGTAATGTAGGCATGTATTCTAAATATAGTCATACGTGCTTATGGAAAAGAACTTGCATGACATATTTTGTCCTACCCTCCCGTGGCAGCGGGGTCCTATTGGAAACTAAGGGATATTAAGGCCTCCTTTTAATAGAGTACCGGACCAAAGCATTAACACTTAGTGAATACATGAACTCCTCAAACTACGGTCATCACCGGTAAGTATCCCGATTATTGTCACTTCGGGGTTAACGGATCGTAACACATAATAGGTGACTATAGACTTGCAAGATAGGATCAAGAACTCACATATATTCATGAAAACATCATAGGTTCAGATCTGAAATCATGGCACTCGGGCCCTAGTGACAAGCATTAAGCATAGCAAAGTCATAGCAACATCAATCTCAGAACATAATGGATACTAGGGATCAAACCCTAACAAAACTAACTCGATTACATGATAAATATCATCCACCCATCACCGTCCAGCAAGCCTATGATGGAATTACTCACGCACGGCGGTGAGCATCATGAAATTGGAGATGGAGGAAGGTTGATGATGACGATGGCGACGGTTTGCCCTCTTCGGATCCCCAAATGGACTCCAGATCAGCTCTCCCGAGAGAGATTAGGGCTTGGCGGCTGCTCCGCATCGTAAAATGCGATAATTCCTTCTCTCTAATTTTTTTTCTCCTAGAACGTGAATATATAGGGTTGGAGTTGATGTCAGTGGAGCACCAGGGGGCCCACGAGGCGGGGGGCGCCCAGGGGGGTAGGCGCGCTCCCCACCCTCATGGACTGGGTGTAGGCCCCGTGGCCTTGATTCTTTTGCCAGTATTTTTTATATATTCCAAAAATATTCTCCGTTGATTTTCATGTCATTCCGAGAACTTTTATTTCTGCACAAATATAACACCATGGCAATTCTGCTGAAAACAGCGTCAATCCGGGTTAGTTCCATTCAAATCATGCAAGTTAGAGTCCAAAACAAGGGCAAGAGTGTTTGGAAAAGTAGATACGATGGAGACGTATCATCTGACTATGAGATAATGCAACTCCCGAATACTGAAGGAACACTTACTGTGCTATCAAACGTCACAGCATAACTGGTGATTATAAAGATGCTCTACAAGTGTCTCTGATGGTGTTTGTTGAGTTGGCATAGATCGAGATTAGGATTTATATTAGGGTCCGCACGCTTAATGTTCGATGATGATTTATATTATGAGTTATGTGATTTGATGACCGAAGTTTGTTCGGAGTCCCGGATGAGATCACGGACATGACGAGGAGTGTCGAAATGGTTGAGAGGTAAAGATCTATATATTGGAAGGCTATATTCGAACATCGGAATGGTTTCGAGTGATACGGGTATTTTTCAGAGTACCGGAGAGTTACGGGGATTCGCCGGGGGAAGTTAATGGGCCTTATTGGGCTTTAGTGTAGAGAGGGAAGAAGGGCCACGAGGTGGCGCACGCCTCCCCCCTGCCCAAACCGAATTTAACAAGGGGTGGGGGCGCGGCCCCCCTTTCCTTCTCCATCTCCCTCCTTTTCTTCTTTCCTACTCCAAAAAGGAAAGGGAATCCTATACTAGGACTTGGGAGTCCTAGTAGGACTCCCTACACTTGGCGCACCCCTAGGAGGGCCGGCCTCTCTCCCTCCCTCCTTTATATACGTGGGCAGGGGGCACGCAAAAGGAACACCAGGTCTTCTCTTAACTGTGTACGGCGCCCCCCTCCGCAGTTACACACCTTGGTCATATCGTCATAGTCTTTGGCGAAGCCCTGCGCCGGTAACTTCATCATCACCGTCATCACGCTGTCATGCTGACAGAACTCTCCCTCAGCCTCAACTAGATCAAGAGCTCAAGGGACGTCATTGAGCTGAACGTGTGCTGAATGCAGAGGTGTCATACACTCGGTACTTGGATCGGTTGGATCGCGAAGACGTTCGACTACATCAGCCGCGTTACTAAACGCTCCCGCTTTCGGTCTACGAGGGTACGTGAACACACTCTCCCCTCTCGTTGCTATGCATCTCCTAGATAGATCTTGCGTGATCGTAGGAAATTTTTTGAAATACTGTGTTACCCAACAGTGGCATCAGAGCCAGGTCTATGCATAGATGTTATATGCACGAGTAGTACACAATGAGTTGTGGGCGATAATAGTCATATTGGTTACTAGCAACGTCTTACTTTGATTCGGCGGCATTGTTGGATGAAGCGGCCCGGACCAACATTACATGACCGCGTTCATGAGACTAGTTCTACCGACATGCTTCGCACACAAGTGGCTAGCGGGTGTCTATTTCTCCAGCTTTAGTTGAATCAAGTTTGACTACGCCCGGTCCTTGTTGAAGGTTAAAACAACACACTTGACGAAAAATCATTGTGAGTTTGATGTGTAGGTAAGAACAGTTCTTGCTAGAATCCCGTAGCAGGCACGTAAAACTTGCAACAACAAAGTAGAGGATGTCTAACTTGTTTTTGCAGGGCATGGTGTGATGTGATATGGTCAAGACGTGATGATATAAATTGTTTTATGAGATGATCATGTTTTGTAACAGTTATCGGCAACTGGCAGGAGCCATATGGTTGTCGCTTTATTGTATGAAATGCAATCGCCATGTAATTGCTTTACTTTATCACTAAGCGGTAGCGATAGTCATAGAAGCAATAGTTGGCGAGACGACAACGATGATATGATGGAGATCAAGGTGTCAAGCCGGTGATGATGGTGATCATGACGGTGCTTTGGAGATGGAGATCAAAGGCACAGGATGATGATGGCCATATCATATCACTTATTTTGATTGCATGTGATGTTTATCTTTTATGCATCTTGTTTCTCTTAGTACGGCGGTGGCATTATAAGATGATCTCTCACTAAATTTCAAGGTACAAGTGTTCTCCTTGAGTATGCACCGTTGCTACAGTTCGTCGTGCCGAGACACCATGCGATGATCAGGTGTGATAAGCTCTACGTTCACATACAATAGGTGCAAGACAGTTTTGCACAAGCAGAATACTCAGGTTAAACTTGACGAGCCTAGCATATGCAGATATGGCCTTGGAACACTGAGATCAAAAGGCCGAGCGTGAATCATATAGTAGATATGATCAACATAGTGATGTTCACCATTGAAAACTTCTCCATCTCACGTGATGATCGGACATGGTTTAGTTGATATGGATCACGTGATCATTTAGATGACTAGAGGGATGTCTATCTAAGTGGGAGTTCTTAAGTAATATGATTAATTGAACTTTAATTAATCATGAACTTAGTACCTGATAGTATTTGCACGTCTATGTTGTTGTAGATAAATGTCCCGTGCTACTGTTCCTTTGAATTTTAATGCATTCCTAGAGAAAGCTAAGTTGAAAGATGATGGTAGCAACTATACAGACTGGGTCCGTAACTTGAGGATTATCCTCATTGCTGCACAGAAGAATTACGTCCTGGAAGCACCGCTAGGTGCAAAGCCCGCTGCAGGGGTGACACCAGATGTTATGAACGTCTGGCAGAGCAAAGCTGATGATTACTCGATAGTTCAGTGTGCCATGATTTACGGCTTAGAATCGGGACTTCAAAAATGTTTTGAACGTCATGGAGCATATGAGATGTTCCAGGAGTTGAAGTTAATATTTCAAGCAAATACCCAGATTGAGAGATATGAAGTCTCCAATAAGTTCTACAGCTGCAAAATAGAGGAGAATAGTTCTGTCGGTGAACATGTACTCAGAATGTCTGGGTACCACAACCACTTGACTCAACTGGGAGTTAATCTTCCTGATGTTAGTGTCATTGACAGAGTTCTTAAATCACTACCACCAAGCTACAAAAGCTTTGTGATGAACTATACTATGCAAGGGATGGATAAGACAATTCCCGAGCTCTTCGCAATGCTAAAGGCTGTGGAGGTAGAAATCTAGAAGGAGCGTCAAGTGTTGATGGTCAACAAGACCACTAGTTTCAAGAAGAAGGGCAAACGAAAGAAGGGGAACTTCAAGAAGAACGGCAAGAAAGTTACTTCTCAAGTGAAGAAGCCCAAGTCTGGACCTAAGCCTGAGACTAAGTGCTTCTACTGCAAAGGGACTGGTCACTGGAAGCGGAACTGCCCCAAGTATTTGGCGGATAAGAAGGATGGAAAAGTGAAAGGTATATTTGATATACATGTTATTGATGTGTACTGTACTAATTCACGTAGTAGCGCCTGGGTATTTGATACTGGTTCTATTGCTCATATTTACAACTCGAAATAGGGGCTATAGATTAAACAAAGATTGGCTAAGGATGAGGTGACGATGCGCGTGGGAAATGGTTCCAAAGTCGATGTGATTGCCGTCAGCACGCTACCTCTATATCTACCTTCGGGATTAGTTTTAGACCTGAATAACTGTTATTTGGTGCCAGCGTTAAGCATGAACATTATATCTGGATCTTGTTTGATGCGAGACGGTTATTCATTTAAATCATAGAATAATGGCTGTTCTATTTATATGAGTAATATCTTTTATGGTCATGCACCCTTGATGAGTGATCTATTTTTATTGAATCTCGATAGTAGTGATACACATGTTCATAGTATTGAAGCCAAAAGATACAAGAGTAATAATGATAGTGCAACTTATTTGTGGCACTGCCGTTTAGGTCATATTGGTGTAAAGTGCATGAAGAAACTCCATGCTGATGGGCTTTTGGGATCACTTGATGCTTGTGAACCATGCCTCATGGGAAAGATGACTAAGACTCCGTTCTCCGGAACAATGGAGTGAACCACTGACTTATTGGAAATAATACATACTAATGTATGCGGTCCGATGAGTGTTGAGGCTCGCGGCGGGTATCATTATTTTCTGACCTTCATAGATGATTTGAGCAGATATGGGTATATCTACTTGATGAAACACAAGTCTGAAACATTTGAAAAGTTCAAAGAATTTCAGAGTGAAGTGGAGAATCATCGTAACAAGAAAATAAAGTTTCTACGATCTAATCGCAGAGGCGAATATTTGAGTTACGAGTTTGGCCTTCATTTAAAACAATGTGGAATAGTTTCACAACTCACGCCACCTGGAACACCACATCACAATGGTGTGTCCGAACATCGTAACCGTACTTTATTAGATATGGTGCGATCTATGATGTCTCTTACCGATTGACCGTTATCGTTTTGGGGGTTATGCATTAGAGACAGCTGCATTCACGTTAAATAGGGCACCATCTAAATCCGTTGAGACGACACCATATGAACTATGGTTTGGCAAGAAACAAAAGATGTCGTTTCTTAAGTTTGGGGTTGCGATGCTTATGTGAAAAAGTTTCAAACTGATAAGCTCGAACCCAAATCAGAGAAGTGTGTCTTCATAGGATACCCAAAAGAAACTGTTGGGTACACCTTCTATCACAGATCCGAAGGCAAGATGTTCGTTGCTAAGAATTGATCCTTTCTAGAGAAGGAGTTTCTCTCGAAATAAGTGAGTGGGAGGAAAGTAGAACTTGATGAGGTAATTGTACCTTCTCCCGAATTCGAAAGTAGTTCATCACAGAAATCAGTTCCAGTGATTCCTACACCAATTAGTGAGGAAGCTAATGATAATGATCATGAAACTTCGGATCAAGTTACTACCGAACCTCGTAGGTCAACCAGAGTATGATCCGCACCCAAGTGGTATGATAATCCTGTTCCGAAGGTCATGTTACTTTACCATGACAAACCTACGAACTATGAGGAAGCGATGATGAGCCCAGATTCCGTGGAATGGCTTGAAGCCATGAAATCTGAGATGGGATCCATGTATGAGAACAAAGTGTGGACTTTGATTGACTTGCCCAATGATCGGTGAGCCATTGAGAATAAATGGATCTTCAAGAGGAAGACAGACGCTAATAGTAGTGTTACTATCTACAAAGCTCGAATTATCGTAAATGGTTGTCGACAAGTTCAAGGTGTTGACTACGATGAGATTTTGTCGCTCGTGTCGATGCTTAAAGTCTGTCTGAATCATGTTAGGAATTGTCACCTTTTATGAAATCTGGCAAATGGATGTCATAACTATACTCCTTAATACATTTATTAAAGAAGAGTTGTATATGATGCAACCAGAAGTTTTTCTCAATCCTAAAGGTGCTAACAAAGTGTGCAAGCTCCAGTAATCCATCTATGGACTGGTGCAAGCATCTCGGAGTTGGAATATACGCTTTGATGAGTTGATCAAAGTTTATAGCTTTATACAGACTTGCGGTGAAGGCTGTATTTACAAGAAAGTGAGTGGGAGCACTACAGCCTTTCTGATAAGTATATGTGAATGACATATTGTTGATCGGAAATGATGTAGAATTTTCTAGAAAGCATAAAGGAGTATTTGAAAGGAGTTTTTCAAAGAAAGACCTCGGTGAAGCTACTTATATATTGGGCATCAATATCTATAGAGATAGATCAAGACGCTTGATAAGATTTTTCAATGAGTACATATCTTGACAAGATTTTGAAGTAGTTCAAAATGGAACAGTCAAAGAAGGAGTACTTGCCTGTATTGCAAGGTGTAAAGTTGAGTAAGACTCAAAACACGACCACGGAAGAAAATAGAAAGAGAATGAAAGACATTCCCTATGCCTCAGCCATAGGTTCTGTAAAGTATGCTATGCTGTGTACCAAACCTATTGTGTACCTTGCCATGAGTTTGGCAAGGGGGTATGATATTGATCCAGGAGAGGATCACTGGACAGCGGTCAAAATTATCCTTAGAAAACTAAGTAGATATTTCTCGATTATGGAGGTGATAAAGAGTTTGTCGTAAAGATTTACATCGATGCAAGCTTTTACACCGATCTGGATGACTCTGAGTCTCAATCTGGATACATATTGAAAGTGGGAGCAATTAGCTAGAGTAGCTCTGTGCAGAGCATTGTAGACATAGAAATTTGCAAAATACATACGGATCTGAATGTGGCAGAACCATTGACTAAACTTATCTCACAAGCAAAACATCATCACACCTTAGTACTCTTTGGGTGTCAATCACATGGTGATGTGAACTAGATTATTGACTCTAGTAAACCCTTTGGGTATTGGTCACATGGAGATGTGAACTATGTTGGAACTATGCCCTAGAGGCAATAATAAATTAGTTATTATCATATTTCCTTGTTCATGATAATTGTTTATTATCCATGCTAGAATTGTATTGTTAGGAAACTCAGATACATGTGTGGATACATAGACAACACCATGTCCCTAGTAAGCCTATAGTTAACTAGCTCGTTGATCAATAGATGGTTACGGTTTCCTGACCATGGACATTGGATGTCGTTGATAACGGGATCACATCATTAGGAGAATGATGTGATGGACAAGACCCAATCCTAAGCCTAGCACAAGATCGTGTAGTTCGTTTGCTAAAGCTTTTCTAATGTTAAGTATCATTTCCTTAGACCATGAAATTGTGCAACTCCCGGATACCGTAGGAATGCTTTGGGTGTGCCAAACTTCACAACGTAACTGGGTGGCTATAAAGGTGCACTACGGGTATCTTCGAAAGTGTTGGGTTGGCACGAATCGAGACTGGGATTTGTCACTCCGTGTGACGGAGAGGTATCTCTGGCCCACTCGGTAGGACATCATCATAATGTGCACAATGAGATCAAGGAGTTGATCACGGGATGATGTGTTACGGAACGAGTAAAGAGACTTGCCGGTAACGAGATTGAACAAGGTATCGGGATACCGACGATCGAATCTCGGGCAAGTACAATACCGCTGGACAAAGGGAATTGAATACGGGATTGATTGAATCCTCGACATCGTGGTTCATTCGATGAGATCATCGTGGAACATGTGGGAACCAACATGGGTATCCAGATCCGCTGTTGGTTATTGACCGGAGAACGTCTCGGTCATGTCTGCATGGTTCCTGAACCCGTAGGGTCTACACACTTAAGGTTCGATGACGCTAGGGTTATAAAGGAAGTCTGTATGTGGTTACCGAATGTTGTTCGGAGTCCCGGATGAGATCTCGGATGTCATGAGGAGTTCCGGAATGGTCCGGAGGTAAATAATTATATATGGGAAGTCCTGTTTTGGTCACCGGAAAAGTTTCGGGTTTTATCGGTAATGTATCGGGACCACCGGGAGGGTCCCGGTGGTCCACCAAGTGGGACCACCAGCCCCGGAGGGCTGCATGGGCCAAGTGTGGGAGGGGACCAGCCCTGGGTGGGCTGGTGCGCCCCCACAAGGGCCCAAGGCGCCTAGGGTTTGGGGAGGGGGCGCCTCCACCTATCTTGGGGGGCAAGTTTCCCCCTCTTCCCCCCTTGGCCGCCACCCTAGATGGGTTTGGGGCTGCCGCACCCCTTGGGGTGGAAACCCTAAAGGGGGCTCACCCCCCTCCCTCTCCCCTATATATACTTGAGGACTTTGGGGCTGCCAACAGAGGAATTTTGACCTCTCCCTAGCGCAGCCCTACCTCTCTCCTCCTTGTCTCTTGTGGAGCTTGGCGAAGCCCTGCTGGAGTACCACGCTCCTCCACCACCACCACGCCGTCGTGCTACTGCTGGACGGAGTCTTCCCAACCTCTCCCTCTCTTCTTACTGGATCAAGGCATGGGAGATGTCACCGGGCTGCATGTGTGTTGAACGCGGAGGTGCCGTCCGTTCGGCACTAGGATCATCGGTGATTTGGATCATGACGAGTACGACTCCATCAACCCCGTTCACTTGAACGCTTCCGCTTAGCGATCTACAAGGGTATGTAGATGCACTCTCCTTCCCTCGTTGCTAGATTACTCCATAGATTGATCTTGGTGTTGCGTAGAAAATTTTGAATTTCTGCTACGTTACCCAACAGTGGCATCATGAGCTAGGTCTATGCGTAGTTTCTATGCACGAGTAGAACACAAAGTAGTTGTGGGCGTCGATTTTGTCAATTTACTTGCCGTTACTAGTCTTATCTTGATTCGGCGGCATTGTGGGATGAAGCGTCCCGGACCAACCTTACACGTACGCTTACGTGAGACCGGTTCCACCGACTGACATGCACTAGTTGCATAAGGTGGCTAGCGGGTGTCTGTCTCTCCCACTTTAGTCGGATCAGATTCGATGAACAGGGTCCTTATGAAGGGTAAATAGAAATTGGCAATTCACATTGTGGTTTTGGCGTAGGTAAGAAACGTTCTTGCTAGCAACCTATAGCAGCCACGTAAAAACTTGCAACAACAATTAGAGGACGTCTAACTTGTTTTTGCAGCAAGTGTTTGTTGATGTGATATGGCCAAAGGATGTGATGAATGATATATGTGATGTATGAGATGATCATGTTCTTGTAATAGGAATCACGACTTGCATGTCGATGAGTATGACAACCGGCAGGAGCCATAGGAGTTGTCTTAATTTATTTATGACCTGTGTGTCAACATAAACGTCATGTAATTAGTTTACTTTATTGCTAACCGTTAGCTGTAGTAGTAGAAGTAATAGTTGGCGAGACAACTTAATGAAGACACGATGATGGAGATCATGATGATGGAGATCATGGTGTCATGCCGGTGATGATGATGATCATGGAGCCCCGAAGATGGAGATCAAAAGGAGCGAAGTGATGATGGCCATATCATGTCACTATTTGATTGCATGTGATGTTTACCATGTTTTTTACATCTTATTTGCTTAGAACGACGGTAGCTTAAATAAGATGATCCCTCGCAATAATTTCAAGAAAGTGTTCCCCCTAACTGTGCACCGTTGCAAGGTTCGTCGTTTCGAAGCACCACGTGATGATCGGGTGCGATAGATTCTAACATTCACATACAACGGGTGTAAGATAGATTTACACACGCGAAACACTTAGGTTGACTTGATGAGCCTAGCATGTACAGACATGGCCTCGGAACACAAGAGACCGAAAGGTCGAGCATGAGTCGTATGGTAGATACGATCAACATGAAGATGTTCACCAATGATGACTAGTCCGTCTCACGTGATGATCGGACACGGCCTAGTTGACTCGGATCATGTAATCACTTAGATGACTAGAGGGATGTCTATCTGAGTGGGAGTTCATAAGATGAACTTAATTATCCTGAACATAGTCAAAAGGTCTTTGTAAATTATGTCGTAGCTCATGCTTCAGTTCTACTGTTTAGATATGTTCCTAGAGAAAATTTAGTTGAAAGTTGATAGTAGCAATTATGCGGACTAGGTCCGTAAACTGAGGATTGTCCTCATTGCTTCATAGAAGGCTTATGTCCTTAATGCACCGCTCAGTGTGTTGAACCTCGAACGTCGTTTGTGGATGTTGCGAACATCTGACATACACGTTTTGATAACTACGTGATAGTTCAGTTAAACGGTTTAGAATTGAGGCACCGAAGAAGTTTTTGAAACGTCGCAAAACATATGAGATGTTTCGAGGGCTGAAATTGGGATTTCAGGCCCGTGCCCACGTCAAGAGGTATAAGACCTCCGACGATTTTCTTAGCCTGCAAACTAAGGGAGAAAAGCTCAATTGTTGAGCGTGTGCTCAGATTGTCTGAGTACAACAATCATTTGAATCGAGTGGGAGTTGATCTTCCAGATGAGATAGTGATGTTTCTCTGAAGTCATTACCACCAAGCTACTAGAGCTTCGTGATGAACTATAATATATCAGGGACATATATGATGATCCTTGAGATATTCGCGATGTTTGACACCACAAAAGTAGAAATCAAGAAGGAGCATCAATTGTTGATGGTTGGTGAAACCACTAGTTTCAAGAAGGGCAAGGGCAAGAAGGGATACTTCATGAAACGGCAAATCAGCTGCTGCTCTAGTGAAGAAACCCAAGGTTGAACCCAAACCCGAGACGAAGTGCTTCTGTAATAAGGGGAACAGCCACTGGAGTAGAATTACCCTAGATACTTGGTAGATGAGAAGGTTGGCAAGGTCGATAGAAGTATATTGGATATACATTGTGTTAATGTGTACTTTACTAGTACTCCTAGTAGCACCATGGTATTAGATACCGGTTCGGTTGCTAAGTGTTAGTAACTCGAAATAAAAGGTTGCAGAGTAAACGGAGACTAGCTAAAGGTGAGCTGGCGATATGTGTTGGAAATTTTTCCCAAGCTTTATGTGATCAAGCATCGCACGCTCCCTCTACGATCGAGATTGGTGTTTGCGTTGAGCATAGACATGATTGGATTATGTCTATCGCAATACGGTTATTCATTTAAGGAGAATAATGGTTACTCTGTTTATTTGAATAATACCTTCAATGGTCTTGCACCTAAAATGAATGGTTTATTGAATCTCAATCGTAGTGATACACATGTTCATGCCAAAAGATATAAGATAGTAATGATAGTACCACCTACTTGTGGCACTGCCACGTAAGTCATATCGGTATAAAACGCATGAAGAAGCTCCATGTTGATGGATCTTTGGGCTCACTCGTTTTTGAAAAGTTTGAGACATGCGAACCATGTCTATTGGTGTATATGCATGAAGAAACTCCATGCAAATGGACCGTTTGGACTCACTTGATTTTGAATCACTTGAGACATGCAAATCATACCACATGGGCAAGATGACTGAAAGCCTCGTTTTTAGTAAAATGGAACTAGAAAGCAACTTGTTGGAAGTAATACATTTTGATGTGTGCAGTCCAATGAGTGCTGAGGCGTGTAGTGGATATCGTTATGTTCTTACTTCATAGATGATTTGAGTAGATGTTAAGTATATTTACTTGATGAATCACGAGTCTGAATTATTGAAAGGTTCAAGTAATTTCAGGGTGAAGTTGAAAGATCGTCGTGACAAGAGGATAAAATATCTATGATATGATCATAGAGATGAATATCTGAATTACGAGTTTGGCACAGAATTAAGACATTGTGGAAATTGTTTCACAACTAATACAGCCTGAAACACCATAGTATGATGGTGTGTCCGAACATCATAACTGCACCCTATTGGATATGATGCATACCATGATGTCTCTTATCGAATTACCATGATAGTTTATGGGTTAGGCATTAGAGACAACCACATTCACTTTAAATAGGGCACCACATAATTCCGATGAGATGACACCGTATGAACTATGGTTTAGAGAAACCTAAGCTGTCATTTGTTAAAAGGTTTGGGGCTGTGACGCTTATGTGAAAAGTTGCAGGCTAATAAGCTCGAACCCAAAGCGGATAAATGCATCTTCATAGGACACCCAAAACAGTTGGGTATACCTCCTGTCTTAGATCCGAAAGCAATAAGGGATTGTTTCTAGAATCGGGTCCTTTCTCGAGGAAAAGTTTCTCTCGAAAGAATTGAGTGGGAGGATGGTGGAGACTTGATGAGGTTATTGAACCGTCTCTTCAACTAGTGTGTGGCAGGGCACAGGGAGTTGTTCCTGTGGCACCTACACCAATTGAAGTGGAAGCTTATGATAGTGATCATGAAACTTCAGATCAAGTCACTACCAAACCTCGTGGGATGACAAGGATGCGTACTACTTCAGAGTGGTACATAATCATGTCTTGGAAGTCATGTTGCTAGACAACAATGAACCTACGAGCTATGGAGAAGCGATGGTGGGCCTGGATTCCAAAATGGCTCGAGGCCATATAATCCGAGAGAGGATCCATATATGAAAACAAAGTGTAGATTTTGGAAGAACTACTTGATGGTCGTAAGGCTGTTAGGTACATATGGATTTTAAAAGGAAGACGAACAATGATGGTAAGTATCACCATTAAGAAAGCTCGACTTGTCGTTAAGATGTTTTCCGACAAGTTCAAGGAGTTGACTACGATGAGACTTTCTCACTCGTAGCGATGCTAAGAGTCTGTTGGAATTATATTAGCGATTATTGCATTATTTATGAAATCTTGCAAATAGGATGTCAAAACATTGTTTCCTCGACGATTTTCTTGAGGAAAGGTTGTATGTGATACAACTGGAAGGTTTTGTCAATCCTGAAAGATGCTAACAAGTATGCAAAGCTCCAGCAATCCTTCTAAGGACTGGAGTAAGCATCTCGGAGTTGGAATGTATGCTTTGATGAGATGATCAAAGATTTTGGGTTTATACAAAGTTTATGAGAAACTTGTATTTCCAAAGAAGTGAGTGGGAGCACTATAGAATTTCTGATGAGTATATGTTGTTGACATATTGTTGATCAGAAATGATGTAGAATTTCTAGAAAGCATTAGGGTTATTTGGAAAGTGTTTTTCAATGGAAAGCCTGTATTAAGCTACTTGAACATTGAGCATCAAGATCTATAAGGATAGATCAAAACACTTAATGGTACTTTCAAATGAGCACATACCTTGACATGATCTTGAAGGTGTTCAAGATGGATCAGTCAAAGAAGGAGTTCTTGCCTGAGTTGTAAGGTATGAAGTTAAGACTTAAAGCTCGACCACGGCAGAAGAAAGAGGAAGGACGAAGGTCGTCCCCTATGCTTTTGCCATAGGCTCTATACGGTATGCCATGCTGAGTACCGCACCTGATGTGTGCCTTGCCACATGTCTGGCAAGAGGGTACAAAGGTGATCTAGGAGTAGATCACCAGATAGCGGTCTAAATTATCCTTAGAGGAATAAGGATATGTTTCTCGGTTATGGAGGTGATAAAGAGTTCGACGTAAAGAGTTACGTCGATGCAAGCTTAACACCTATCCGGATAGCTCTGAGTAGAGATACCGGATACATATAATGGTGCAACAATTTAGAATAGCTCCAAGTAGAACAGTTATTTGAAATGGCTCCAAATATAGCGTAGTAGCTGCATCTACAAGATGACATAGAAATTTGTGAAGTACATACGGATCTGAATGTTGCAGACCCGTTGACTAAAACCTCTCTCACAAGCATAACATGATCAAACCCAGAACTCTTTGGGTGTTAGTCACATGGGGATGTGACCTTGAGTGTTAATCACATAGCGATGTGAACTGGATTATTGAGTCTAGTGCAAGTGGGAGACTGTTGGAAATATGCCCTAGAGGCAATAATAAATTAGTTATTATCATATTTCCTTGTTCATGATAATCGTTTATTATCCATGCTAGAATTGTATTGTTAGGAAACTCAGATACATGTGTGGATACATAGACAACACCATGTCCCTAGTAAGCCTCTAGTTGACTAGCTCATTGATCAATAGATGGTTACGGTTTCCTGACCATGGACATTGGATGTCATTGATAACGGGATCACATCATTAGGAGAATGATGTGATGGACAAGACCCAATCCTAAGCCTAGCACAAGATCGTGTAGTTCGTTTGCTAAAGCTTTTCTAATGTCAAGTATCATTTCCTTAGACCATGAGATTGTGCAACTCCCGGATACTGTAGGAATGCTTTGGGTGTGCCAAACGTCACAACGTAACTGGGTGGCTATAAAGGTGCACTACGGGTATCTCCGAAAGTGTCTATTGGGTTGGCACGAATCGAGACTGGGATTTGTCACTCTGTGTGACGGAGAGGTACCTCTGGGCCCACTCGGTAGGACATCATCATAATGTGCACAATGTGATCAAGGAGTTGATCACGGGATGATGTGTTACGGAACGAGTAAAGAGACTTGCCGATAACGAGATTGAACAAGGTATCGGGATACCGACGATCGAATCTCGGGCAAGTACAATACCGCTAGACAAAGGGAATTGAATACGGGATTGATTGAATCCTCGACATCGTGGTTCATCCGATGAGATCATCGTGGAACATGTGGGAACCAACATGGGTATCCAGATCCCGCTGTTGGTTATTGACCGGAGAACGTCTCGATCATGTCTGCATGGTTCCCGAACCCGTAGGGTCCACATACTTAAGGTTCGATGACGCTAGGGTTACAAAGGAAGTTTGTATGTGGTTACCGAATGTTGTTCAGAGTCCCGGATGAGATCCCAGATGTCACGAGGAGTTCTGGAATGGTCCAGAGGTAAATAATTATATATGGGAAGTCCTGTTTTGGTCACTGGAAAAGTTTCGGGTTTTATCGGTAATGTACCGGGACCACAGGGAGGGTCCCGGTGGTCCACTGTTGGGGAACGTAGCAGAAATTCAAAATTTTCCTACGTGTCACCAAGATCTATTCTATGGAGAGACCAGCAACGAGGGGAAGGAGAGTGCATCTACATACCCTTGTAGATCGCTAAGCGGAAGCGTTCAAGTGAACGGGGTTGATGGAGTCGTACTCGTCGTGATTCAGATCACCGATGATCCTAGTGCCGAACGGACGGCACCTCCGCGTTCAACACACGTACAGCCCGGTGACGTCTCCCACGCCTTGATCCACAAGGAGAGAGGGAGAGGTTGAGGAAGACTCCATCCAGCAGCAGCACAACGGCGTGGTGGTGATGGAGGAGCGTGGCAATCCTGCAGGGCTTCGCCAAGCACCGCGGGAGAGGAGAAGAACTTGGGAGAGAGGGAGGGCTGCACCAAAGGCAAAAGGGGTGTGTCTAGAGGCCCTCCTACCCTCACTATATATAGGGATCCCAAGGGGGGTGCGCCAGCCCTAGGAGACCCAATCTCCTAGGGGGCGGCGGCCAGGGGAGGAGTCCTCCCCCCCCCCCCAAGGCACCTAGGAGGTGCCTTCCCCTGCTGGGACTCTTCCTTTAGGGTTTCCCCAGGCGCATGGGCCTCTTGGGGCTGGTGCCCTTGGCCCATGTAGGCCAAGGCGCACCCCCTACAGCCCATGTGGCCCCCGGGGTAGGTGGCCCCACCCGGTGGGCCCCCGGGACCCTTCCGGTGGTCCCGGTACAATACCGATGACCCCGAAACTTGTCCCGATGGCCGAAACAGGACTTCCTATATATAAATCTTTACCTCCAGACCATTCCGGAACTCCTCGTGACGTCCGGGATCTCATCCGGGACTCAGAACAACATTCGGTAACCACATACAAGCTTCCTTTATAACCCTAGCGTCATCGAACCTTAAGTGTGTAGACCCTACGGGTTCGGGAGACATGCAGACATGACCGAGACGTTCTCCGGTCAATAACCAATAGCGGGATCTGGATACCCATGATGGCTCCCACATGTTCCACGATGATCTCATCGTATGAACCACGATGTCAAGGACTTAATCAATCCCGTATACAATTCCCTTTGTCTAGCGGTATTGTACTTGCCCGAGATTCGATCGTCGGTATCCCTATACCTTGTTCAATCTCGTTACCGGCAAGTCTCTTTACTCGTTCCGTAACACATCATCCCATGATCAACTCCTTGATCACATTGTGCACATTATGATGATGTCCTACCGAGTGGGCCCAGAGATACCTCTCCGCTTACACGGAGTGACAAATCCCAGTCTCGATTCGTGCCAACCCAACAGACACTTTCGGAGATACCTGTAATGCACATTTATAGTCACCCAGTTACGTTGTGACGTTTGATACACCCAAAGCATTCCTACGGTATCCGGGAGTTGCACAATCTCATGGTCTAAGGAAATGATACTTGACATTAGAAAAGCTATAGCATATGAACTACACGATCTTTATGCTAGGCTTAGGATTGGGTCTTGTCCATCACATCATTCTCCTAATGATGTGATCCCGTTATCAACGACATCCAATGTCCATGGTTAGGAAATCGTAAACATCTATTGATCAACGAGCTAGTCAACTAGAGGCTTACTAGGGACATGGTGTTGTCTATGTATCCACACATGTATCTGAGTTTCCTATCAATACAATTATAGCATGGATAATAAACGATTATCATGAACAAGGAAATATAATAATAACCAATTTATTATTGCCTCTAGGGCATATTTCCAACACCACCAAGTGGGACCACCAGCCCCGGAGGGCTGCATGGGCCAAGTGTGGGAGGGGACCATCCCCAGGTGGGCTGGTGCGCCCCCCCCCCACAAGGGCCCAAGGCGCCTAGGGTTTGGGGAGGGGCGCCTGCACCTATCTTGGGGGGCAAGTTTCCCCCTCTTCCCCCCCCCTTGGCCGCCACCCTAGATGGGTTTGCAGCTGCCGCACCCCTTGGGGTGGAAACCCTAAAGGGGGCGCACCCCCCTCCCTCTCCCCTATATATACTTGAGGACTTTGGGGCTGCCAACAGAGGAGTTTTGACCTCTCCCTGGCGCAGCCCTACCTCTCTCCTCCTCGTCTCTTGCGGAGCTTGGCGAAGCCCTGCTGGAGTACCACGCTCCTCCACCACCACCATGCCGTCGTGCTGCTGCTGGACGGAGTCTTCCCAACCTCTCCCTCTCTTCTTGCTCGATCAAGGCATGGGAGACGTCACCGGGCTGCATATGTGTTGAACGCGGAGGTGCCGTCCGTTCGGCACTAGGATCATCGGTGATTTGGATCACGACGAGTACGACTCCATCAACCCCGTTCACTTGAACGCTTCCGCTTAGAGATCTACAAGGGTATGTAGATGCACTCTCCTTCCCTCGTTGCTAGATTACTCCATAGATTGATCTTGGTGTTGCGTAGAAAATTTTGAATTTCTGCTACGTTACCCAACAAACTATTGGTGTTAAATCACATGGCGATGTGAACTAGATTATTGACTCTAGTGCAAGTGGGAGACTGAAGGAAATATGCCCTAGAGGCAATAATAAAGTTGTTATTTATATTTCCTTATATCATGGTAAATGTTTATTATTCATGCTAGAATTGTATGAACCGGAAACTTGATACATGTGTGGACACATACACAAAACACAGTGTCCCTAGTAAGCCTCTACTAGACTAGCTCGTTAATCAAAGCTGGTTAAGTTTGCTAATGAAAGCACAAGTGCTCCCTGGGTAGTTTCGGTAATTAATGTCAACATATATCTTGTTGGACAAACACTTTTACCTAGTATGTTTCAGATAAGTTCAACAATGGAGTGGCATAGACTAGAGGATGTGGAACCCCTTCAAGATGCTAAGGACAAAGGATTGGCTCAAGCTTCAAGATCAAGACTCTACATTTTCTATTTTAGTGATCCGAGATCACATTGAGTCTATAGGAAAAGCCAATACTATCAAGAGGGGATGAGGTGTTGCTTAATGGCTTGCTTGTTCAAAGTGCTTAGTGATATGCTCCAAAACCCTCAACTACCTTCCCACATCCACATATGACCTAAACCAAAAGTCAAACACGGCCCCACCGATTCTATCTATCCGGCGCCACCGAGTTTTAGATATCATAGCCACTGCCACAAACCCTAGCAAATTGGTTTCACCGATAGGGATCTCGGTATCACCGAGATGGGATTGTAATCTCTCTATGTATGTCCATTACCAAAATCGGTCTCACCAAGTTTGAGCAATCGGTACTGCCGAGATTACAATGCAAACCCTCTGGTTAGCTTATTACCAAAATCGGTCCCACCGAGTTTGTGTAATCGGTCTCACCGAGTTTGCCTGACCAACTCTCTGGTTAGCTTATTACCAAAATCGGTCCCACCGAGTTTGTGTAATCGGTCACACCGAGATTACGTTAAGCCCTAACCCTAACCATATCGATCCTACCGAGTTGCATCTTAGTCCCACCAAAAATCCTAACGGTCACTAGGTTTGCTGAATCGGTCCGACCGAGTTTGGCAAATTGTGTGTAATGGTTAGATTTTGTGTGGAGGATATATATACCCCTCCACCCACTCTTCATTCGTGGAGAGAGCCATCAGAACATACCTACACTTCCAATACACATTTTCTGAGAGAGAACCACCTACACTTGTGTTGAGGTCAAGATATTCCATTCCAACCATATGAATCTTGATCTCTAGCCTTCCCCAAGTTGCTTTCCACTCAAATCTTCTTTCAACCAAATCCAAATCCTGTGAGAGAGAGTTGAGTTTTGGGGAGACTATCATTTGAAGCACAAGAGAAAGGAGTTCATCATCAACACACCATTTGTTACCTCTTGGAGAGTGGTGTCTCCTAGATTGGCTAGGTGTCACTTGGGAGCCTCCAACAAGATTGTGGAGTTGAAACAAGGAGTTTGTAAGGGCAAGGAGATCGCCTACTTCGTGAAGATCTACCGCTAGTGAGGCAAGTCCTTCGTGGGCGACGACCGTGATGGAATAGACAAGGTTGCTTCTTCGTGGACCCTTCGTGGGTGGAGCCCTCCGTGGACTCGCGCAACCATTACCCTCCGTGGGTTGAAGTCTCCATCAACGTGGATGTACGATAGCACCACCTATCGGAACCACGACAAAAACATCCGTGTCTCCAATTGTGTTTGAATACTCCAAACCCTTCTCTTTACATTCTTGCAAGTTGCATGCTTTACTTTCCGCTACTCATATACTCATTGCATGCTTGCTTGCTTTGTATTGTGTTTGTTAAACTTGTGCTTAAACTCCACTTAAACTTAAGAATATTAAAAACTGCAACTTTTGGCACTTAGTGTCTAATCACCCCCCTCTAGACACCTCTTCTCAATCCTTTCAATTGGTATCAAAGCTTTGGTCTCCATTGCCTTGGTTTAAACACCATTGGAGGAAGATGGATGTGTCTACTTTGGGGACTCTTAGACATAGAGTGCCTATTCTTGATGGAGAGTATTTTCATGAGTGGAAAAATGAAATGCTTGAGATTTTCAATGAATATCATTTGAACAAGTACATTACTAGCCCTTGTGCACCTCATGTTGATCCTTTGCACCCTACCCTAGATGAAGATATTGACATGATTCGCAATCTTAGAACTGTTGAGCTCATCATTAGAGGCTTGCCTAGAAACTTGATTAGATGTTTGCCTACTCTCAAGTGTGCCTACACCATATGGAGATTTCTTGAGGAACGATTTCCAGATTATTCCTTGAAAAATTTAGAAAAAATTCTCCATAAGTCTATTGCCTTGAGTAAGATGAACTATAGTGATCCTAGCTTTGGTGATTGTCTATTTGAGCTTACCAATCTCATGCGTGCTAAAGGAAATGTTGGAATCATTAGCGATATCATATCCGAAGCTATTAGAACTCATAAAGGTAACCATTGTGATGATCAATTATCTAATGAATTACCCTCTCTAGGAATTGATCAATCACAAGATGATGTTGAACATGGATACTATGATGAAGATGATGATAGTGACTATGATCTTGATGATGCAATGAGGCATTTTGGTCTTATGGAAAATCTTTGTGGCTACATGGCTGGAGGAAAGGAATGGGTCCTTGATAGTGGATGTACTGATCATATGACCGGAGATAAAGATATGTTCCGTGAGCTTGCTGAAAACGACGGCCCTCGAAAATATGTCACTTTTGGTGATAATTCAAAGGGTAAGGTGGTTGGCCTTGGTAAGGTGGACATCTCACATGATAGCTCCATACAAAATGTCATGCTCGTTGAATCCCTTGGATACAATTTACTTTCAGTTTCTAGACTTGCGGATTTCGGTTTCAATGTCTTATTCACTGAAGTAGATTGCCAAGTGTTTCGTAGAGACAATCATAAAATGGTCTTTACCGGTATATGTAGAGGAGATCTTTACATTGTTGATTTCACTAAAAAGGCTCAACCTAGAACTTGCTTAATTACCAAATCTTCTAAAGGCTGGTTGTGGCATAGAAGACTAGGTCATGTTGGTATGCGAAATCTTGATAAGCTTATTAAAGGTGATCATATCCTTGGAATAAAAGATGTCATATTTGACAAGGATAGACTTTGTAGTGCTTGTCAAGCAGGGAAACAAGTTGGAGGAAGTCACCGCGCGAAGAACATCATGACCACAAGAAGACCACTCGATCTACTTCACATGGATCTCTTTGGTCCAAATGCCTACAAGAGTCTCGGTGGTAACTCATTTGGTCTAGTCATAGTTGATGATTTTTCAAGATTTACGTGGGTGTTCTTTCTTGATGACAAATCGCAGGTCCAAAAGATCTTCAAAAACTTCGCTAGGAAGGCCCAAAATCAGTTTAACATGAAGATCAAGAAGGTTTGGAGCGACAACGAAACGGAGTTCAAGAACGCAAATGTGGACACCTTTCTTGACGAAGAAGGGATTTCACACGAGTTCTCGGCTACGTACACACCTCAACAAAATGGAGTTGTTGAAAGGAAGAACCGGACTCTTATCGAGATGGCAAGAACGATGCTTGATGAGTACAAAACGCCAAAGCACTTTTGGGCGGAAGCGGTTGAGACAGCTTGTCATGCAACAAATCGCTTGTATCTTCACAAGCTACTCGGCAAGATGGCATACGAGCTCCTCACCGGTAACAAACCCCAAGTTGGATACTTTCGAGTATTCGGCTCAAAGTGCTACATTCTTGATAAGCATCGTCGTTCTAAATTTTCTCCTAAATCTCATGAAGGTTTCCTACTTGGTCATGGCTCAAACTCTCACACTTACCGAGTCTACAACAATTTCACCCGAAAGGTTGAAGAGACGGTAGATGTGAAGTTTGATGAATCTAACGGCTCGCAAGTAGAGCAATTGCCAATTGATGTAGGAGACAAAGACCCGTCGGAAGCAATTCAAGACTTGTCCATTGGCAAGATTCGTCCAACGGAAGTGAAGGAGAGTACCTCGTCCGTCCAAGTGGAAGCTTCTACCTCACGACAAGGTGAACCAAGAGTTGATACGGAAGCATCCACAAGTGGGACACGCCAAGATGAAGAAAATGAGGAAGCGCACCAAGATGAACATCAACAACCTCCTTCTCCACCACGACAAGAGAACGACAACGTCAACAATGAAGAAGGCCAAGAAGAAGCACAAGATGAAGAGGATGTTCCACCCCGACCCAAGCAAAAGCTTTCACGAGTTCGAGCAAGAATTGCTAAGGATCATCCCGTCGAGCAAATCTACAATGATATCCAAACCGGGAGAATCACTCGCTCTAAAACTCGTTTAGCTAACTTTTGTGAACATTACTCATTCATCTCTAGCATTGAACCTATGAAGGTTGAAGAAGCATTGGAGGATCCGGACTGGATAAACGCTATGCATGAAGAGCTGCACAACTTTGAGAGAAATCAAGTGTGGACATTGGTCGAGAAGCCCTACAACAACCACAACATCATTGGTACCAAATGGGTGTTTTGCAACAAGCAAGATGAAGATGGACAAGTGGTTCGCAACAAAGCACGTCTCGTCGCCCAAGGCTACACACAAGTTGAAGGTATGGACTATGGTGAGACATATGCTCCCGTTGCTAGACTTGACTCCATTCACATCTTACTTGCTTATGCTAATCACCATGATATCACCTTGTACCAAATGGACATTAAAAGTGCTTTTCTAAATGGAAAAATTGACGAGGAAGTTTATGTTAAGCAACCTCCCAGCTTCGTCAATCCTAAGAAACCTAATCAAGTTTACAAACTTCACAAAGCCCTTTATGGTCTTAAACAAGCTCCGAGAGCATGGTATAAATGCTTGACCAAGTTCCTTATTGAAAAAGGCTTTGAAATTGGTAAAATTGATTCTACTCTTTTTACTAAAAGGGTTAATGGAGAACTATTTGTGTGCCAAATTTATGTTGATGATATCATATTTGGTTCAACTAACCCTCATTTTAGTGAGAAGTTTGGAAAGCTAATGTGGGAGAAGTTTGAGATGTCTATGATGAGTGAACTCAAATTCTTTCTCGGTTTGCAAATCAAGCAAACTAAGGAAGGTACCTTTGTCTCTCAAACGAAGTACACCAAGGACTTATTCAAGAAGTTCAATATGCAAGAATGCAAAGGTATGACTACACCCATGCCTACTAGTGGACATCTTGATTTGACCAAAGATGGTGAACCGGTTGATCAAAAGGTTTATCGCTCTATGATTGGTTCATTGTTATATCTATGTGCCTCTCGTCCCGATATAATGCTAAGTGTGTGCATGTGTGCACGATATCAAGCTGCTCCTAAAGAGTGTCATCTTAAGGCTGTGAAAAGGATAGTGATATACCTAATCCATACACTAAATTTTGGCATTTGGTATCCTAAGAGGTCCTCTTTTGATCTTATTGGCTACTCTGATTCGGACTATGCCGGAGACAAGGTTGATAGAAAATCCACTTCGGGTACTTGTCAATTCCTTGGTAGATCTCTTGTGTCTTGGTCTTCCAAGAAACAAAACTCGGTATCCTTATCCACCGCCGAAGCGGAATACATTGCCGCTGGTTCATGTTGTTCTCAATTACTTTGGATGACCCAAACTCTTAAAGATTATGGGATATATGTGAAACATGTCCCATTGCTATGTGACAATGAAAGTGCTATTAAGATTTCTCACAATCCCATGCAACATTCTCGAACTAAGCATATTGAAGTTCGTCATCATTTCATTCGAGATCATGTTGCAAAAGGGGACATTAACCTTAAGCATGTTCGCACCGATAAGCAATTGGCGGATATATTCACTAAACCACTTGATGAGAAAGTGTTTTGCAGGTTGAGAGGTGAATTGAACATCATTGATGCTTCAAACTTGGAGTAGGAACTCCATTTGATACATGCGGGGCATGAGCCTATGACTAATCCTCGATATTTCTCTTATGATGCTATTCATATGTCTTGGATATATTTGTACCTTGCATGTTATCTAACCCGTGTAGGTACTTGGTTGAATCTAAATCTATGAGATTGCAACTCACTCACATCTTGAGCAATCTCTACATCACCAAGTCTCTACACAATGGTGGTTGAAGACAAGGAAGCACGAAACCATTCAACATATCCTTTGGCAAATTCTATGTTGAGTCTCATGATTGTCATTTTGGATACACAAGTGCTCTTCCTTGCAAAGTTAACCCATGTAGGTAGATGAACTCAAACTCCAAGTGGTGCTCCCAACCCTTGATGAACTACATCAACCTTGAGCAACCCACACAAGTTCAACTACATGAGGAAGATCAACACCACCACCCAAGGTATGTTATTCCATCTTAGAGAAGCTTTACTCCAAGTCATGAGTCAAAGCAACTCGACAAGATGTGAATACATCAAAAGGCTTAAACGAAAAATGGTAACCCCATTTTGAGCTTAAACGATGAGTATGACCTATGATCAAGTGCTCTCACTTGACTCCTAAGTCAATATACTCTAACATAGGTGACTTTGTCGCCGACCATCTCTAGATGAAGTTCTCGTGTGTCTCTCCGTGCTTTTGTCTCTTGCATATTTGTTTTCCCTTTCATCTAGAACTTTTAGTTTCTTTTCTTTCCTTTTTGTTCTGCATTTTCTGCATCCAATTCATTGCAAATCTTTCAGTAAATTCCTTGCATATCCTTGTGAGATCTTACTTGTCTAGTGAGCTGAGGTGACAAGTGGTTTCACTCTAATGAACTCGGTCACACCGGTTTGTTCTCTTCGGCCCAACCGAAATCTTTCAGTGCAACTGAAGCACACAACTCGGAGTCACCGAGTCCACCACAGGAAAACCAACTTGCCACTTATTCCTGATTTCTGTTTGCTCCAGCTCCACTCAATGATTCTTGTCCTCTACCAGCATCATATTAGACATGCTGCTTTGCTCTATGACTCGAGGACCAACCCATTTGTATCACATGTCCAGAAGAGCCCTTCTTGGAAATTGATGTCAAAGGGGGAGAGAGAGATCACATCAAAGCTTAATCCTTCCTATAGGGGGGGAAAGAGAGAATACTCAGGGGGAGAGAGTTTCTCAACTAGGAGAAAGTAATATCATCAAAGACCCCAGATGCTTGGTGTTCAAGAGGATAGATGTCTCATGTCTTTAAGAGGGGAAAGACATGTTTGGTTGCTTGCTTTAGCTCAAGCTCTGTTGTTTCCTTTTTTGTTGCTCTGATTTTCTATTCCCTATCTTCTCCCAATATCCTATGCAGATTCAGGGGGAGAAAGACATCTAAGGGAAGGAAATCTCTGATTTTATTGCATATCTTTACCTTTGGGGACATGTCTATATCCAATGTGGTACTTAGTACTCACTCTACATGTCATCCCAGTCTTGGTTCTCTTGTGGTTTCTCTTGCTTGCTCTGGTCAGTAGGTGTATCTGTGTTATTTAACCTTGTTTGCGCAGGTTCACCCCATCCTAAGCCAACTCAAGACCACAAGGTAAGTATATGCATCACAGTCATGTGAATGAGAAGTTCTTGCTGATGCACATACTGTTTGCAAGAAGGACTCATGAGCATGAAGGTACATTTCTCACATTCACATCATTTGCTTTGATGCATATAGCCAAGATACATGTAACACATTGCTTACTCTGCCATGTTTACGCATTCACATGCTCCTATATTCAATATTCACATGATTGCATACATGTAGGGGGAGCCTATGCATGTTACATGTCTTTCCAAAGCTTCACTTGCTATTCTCTATATCTTTGTCTAAAGCTTTGATGTATGTTGTCATCAATTACCAAAAAGGGGGAGACTGAAAGCACAAGTGCTCCCTGGGTGGTTTTGGTAATTAATGTTAACATATCTCTTGTTGGACTAACACTTTTACCTAGTATGTTTCAGATAAGTTCAAAAATGGAGTGGCATGGACTAGAGGATGTGGAACACCTTCAAGATACTAAGGACAAAGGATTGGCTCAAGCTTCAAGATCAAGACTCTACATTTTCTATTTTAGTGATCCAAGATCACATTGAGTCTATAGGAAAAGCCAATACTATCAAGAAGGGATGAGGTGTTGCTTAATGGCTTGCTTGCTCAAAGTGCTTAGTGATATGCTCCAAAACCCTCAACTACCTTCCCACATCCACATATGACCTAAACCAAAAGTCAAACTCGGCCCCACCGATTCTATCTATCCGGCGCCACCGAGTTTCAGATGTCATAGCCACTGCCACAAACCCTAGCAAATCGGTTTCACTGATAGGGATCTCGGTCTCACCGAGATGGATTGTAATCTCTCTATGTATGTCCATTACCAAAATCGGTCTCACCGAGTTTGAGCAATCGGTACTACCGAGATTACAATGCAAACCCTCTGGTTAGCTTATTACCAAAATCGGTCCCACCGAGTTTGTGTAATCGGTCTCACCGAGTTTGCCTGACCAACTCTCTGGTTAGCTTATTACCAAAATCGGTCCCACAGAGTTTGTGTAATCGGTCACACCGAGATTACGTTATGCCCTAACCCTAACCATATCGGTCCTACCAAGTTGCATCTCAGTCCCACCGAAAATCCTAACGGTCACTAGGTTTGCTGAATCGGTCCGACCGAGTTTAACCATTCGGTCCCACCGAGTTTGGCAAATTGTGTGTAATGGTTAGATTTTGTGTGGAGGCTATATATACCCCTCCACCCACTCTTCATTCATGGAGAGAGCCATCATAACATACCTACACTTCCAATACACATTTTCTGAGACAGAACCACCTACACTTGTGTTGAGGTCAAGATATTCCATTCCAACCATATGAATCTTGATCTCTAGCCTTCCCCAAGTTTCTTTCCACTCAAATCTTCTTTCCACCAAATCCAAATCCTGTGAGAGAGAGTTGAGTGTTGGGGAGACTATCATTTGAAGCACAAGAGCAAGGAGTTCATCATAAACACACCATTTGTTACCTCTTGGAGAGTGGTGTCTCCTAGATTGGCTAGGTGTCACTTGGGAGCCTCCAACAAGATTGTGGAGTTGAACCAAGGAGTTTGTAAGGGCAAGGAGATCGCCTACTTCGTGAAGATCTACCGCTAGTGAGGCAAGTCCTTCGTGGGCGACGGCCGTGATGGAATAGACAAGGTTGCTTCTTCGTGGACCCTTCGTGGGTGGAGCCCTCCGTGGACTTGCACAACCGTTACCCTCCGTGGGTTGAAGTATCCATCAATGTGGATGTACGATAGCACCACCTATCGGAACCACGACAAAAACATCTGTGTCTCCAATTGCGTTTGAATACTCCAAACCCTTCTCTTTACATTCTTGCAAGTTGCATGCTTTACTTTCCGCTGCTCATATACTCATTGCATGCTTGCTTGATATGTATTGTGTTTGTTAAACTTGTGCTTAAACTCCACTTAAACTTAAGAATATTAAAAACTGCAACTTTTGGCACTTAGTGTCTAATCACCCCCCCCCCCCTCTAGACACCTCTTCTCGATCCTTTCACCTAACCATAGACATGTGTTTTCATTTGATGAATGGGATCACATCATTAGGAGAATGATGTGATGGACAAGACCCATCTGTTAGCTTAGCATAATGATCATTAAGTTTTATTGCTATTGCTTTCTTCATGACTTATACATATTCCTCTGACTATGAGATTATGCAACTCCCGAATACCGAAGGAACACTTAGTGTGCTATCAAACGTCACAACATAACTGAGTGATTATAAAGATGCTCTACAAGTGTCTCCGATGGTGTTTGTTGAGTTGGCATAGATTGAGATTAGGATTTGTCACTCTGTGTATTGGAGAGGTATCTCTGGGCCCTCTCGGTAATGCACATCACTTTAAGCCTTGCAAGCAATGTGACTAATGAGTTAGTTACGGGATGATGCATTACAGAACGAGTAAAGATACTTGCCGGTAACGAGATTGAACTAGGTATGAGGATACCGACGATCGAATCTCAGGAAAGTAACATACCGATGACAAAGGAAATAACGTTTGTTGTTATGCGGTTTGGCCGATAAAGATCTTCATAGAATATGTAGGAACCAATATGAGCATCCAGGTTCTGCTATTGGTTATTGACCGGATATGTGTCTCGGACGTGTCTACATAGTTCTCGAACCCGTAGGGTCCGCACGCTTAATGTTCGATGATGATTTATATTATGAGTTATGTGATTTGATGACCGAAGTTTGTTCGGAGTCCCGGATGAGATCACGGACATGACGAGGAGTCTCGAAATGGTCAAGAGGTAAAGAATTATATATTGGAAGGCTATATTCAAACATCGGAATGGTTCCGAGTGATACGGGTATTTTTTGGAGTACCGAAGAGTTACGGGGATTCGCCGGGGGAAGTTAATGGGCCTTATTGGGCTTTAGTGGAGAGAGGGAAGAAGGGCCACGAGGTGGCGCACGCCTCCCCCTGCCCAAACCGAATTGGACAAGGGGTGGGGGCGCCCCCCCTTCCTTCTCCATCTCCCTCCTTTTCTTCTTTCCTACTCCGAAAAGGAAAGGGAATCCTACTAGGACTTGGGTGTCCTAGTAGGACTCCCTACACTTGGCGCGCCCCTAGGAGGGCCGGCCTCTCTCCCTCCCTCCTTTATATACGTGGGCAAGGGGCACCCCAAAGGCACATCAAGTCTTTTCTTAGCCGTGTGCGGTGCCCCCCTCTGTAGTTACACACCTCAGTCATATCGTCGTAGTGCTTAGGCGAAGCCCTGCGCCAGTAACTTCATCATCACCGTCATCACGCTGTCGTGCTAACAGAACTCTCCCTCGTCCTCAACTGGATCAAGAGCTCGAGGGACATCATCGAGTTGAACGTGTGTTGAACGCGGATGTGCCGTACGTTCGGTACTTGGATCGGTTGGATCGCGAAGATATTTGACTACATCAACCGCGTTACTAAACGCTTCCGCTTTTGGTCTACGAGGGTACGTGGACACACTCTCCCCTCTCATTGTTGTGCATCTCCTAGATAGATCTTGCGTGATCGTAGGAATTTTTTTGAAATACTGCGCTCCCTAACATTAATGTGCGACGTGATGCCTCCGGATTTTTTCTTCATCAAGGATAGTATGCTCTTGATCTATTGGATCGTACTGGCATTACCAACTGCAAACCTGCTGCTACTCCTGCCGAGGCCAAGCCGAAGCTCTCTACCGCAGTATTGTTGGTGCTCTTCAGTACCTCACGCACACCAACCATACATTCAGTTTGTCGTGCAGCAAATTTGCTTGCACATGCACTCGCCTCGTGATGTTCGCTGGTCTCTGGTCAAGCATATTCTCCGATATCTTCGCGGCACACCGAACTTTGGCCTTCGTCTTCGTGCCTCCGCCTCCACCGAGCTTTTTGCCTACACTGATGCGGATTGGGTTGGTTGTCCTAACACTCGACGATCCACATCGGGATATTGTGTCTTCTTTGGTGACTCTCCCGTCTCATGGTTCTCTAAACGGCAGCCCACCGTCTCCCACTCGAGTGCTGAGGCCGAGTACCGTGCCATTGCCAACGTTGTTGTTGAGACGTGTTGGCTGCGTCAACTACTTGGTGAACTTCGGGTCACAATCCCGAAAGCTACGGTGGTTTTCTGTGATAATGTTTCGGCCACCTATCTCGCGGCCAATCCGGTGCAGCATAAGCGCACTAAGCACATTGAACTTGATGTTCACTTCGTTCGTGAGAAGGTACAGTTGGGTCAGCTCTGTGTTCTTCATGTACCGAGCACCCAACAGTTCACCAACATTATGACCAAAGGGCTTCCAACCGTTGCATTCCAGGAGTTCCGTTCCAGTCTTTGCATCGCCGACGCTGACGCTTTGACTGTGGGGGGGGGGGTGTTGAACGTGACATATATGCATTTTCATACAATTAATCTTTCTATGATCTCTAGCCTTGTATAGTTGACTTCTAGAGATATGGTAGGATTAGTTGGCTTGTCACGCAAGACATCTCGTGTATATATTGTGACCAACTCTAAGAAATACAATTGAGTTGCATCCCATATCTTTTCTACACGTGCAATCATCAGTTACCCCCCGCGCCAACCACAAGCTCAGCAACAAGTTCTATGGTCTGTTTACCATCATCGCCAAGGTCAATGAAGTTGCTTACGAGCTCAAGCTGCCGCCCCAAGCGACGGCCCACCTAGTCTTCCATGTCTACTAGCTCCGGCACGCTCTACAGCCAGGCACAAGCATCTCTGACATGCTGCCCTCCAGCTCAGACGACCTAGTTGTCCCGATCCTGGTGATTCAATCTAGACGGCGAAGAAGAACGGAGCAGTACTGGAACAACAAGTTTAATGAGCACCCGGCGCGGCGATCAGCACCACCTGGGAGGACCAGTTGGTGCTCCAGGCAAGTTTCCCGCACGCTGAGGCTTGAGGGCACACCTCTTCCCAAGGAGGAGGGGATGTTAAAGACCCTGACACATCCCCACCTTATAAACGTGAAACAGTTTGAGGGAAGACGCCTCTCAAGTGGCGATCGGCTCATATATTTATAGCAGAGTTACAAGTCTTGGAGACCAAGAAATAAACCCTATACGCGTATATGTACAACCGTATACAAACGGGATACGCGAGATTAGCTATACAAAGTTATACGTTAACATCCCCCCACAGTTTGTGCGTCGGTCGAACGCATAAACTGTACCAAAAGTCCAAGAAGAGCTGAGTCAGTAAGCCCTTCGTCATGATATCGGCAAACTGCTGTGAGGATGGCACATGAAGAACCCGAATTTGACCGAGAGACACCTTCTCGCGGACGAAGTGGATGTCGATCTCGATGTGCTTCGTGCGGCGATGCTGGACCGGGTTACATGCCATGTAAACAGCACTGACGTTATCACAGAAGACAACGGTGGCGGATGGAAGAGGACGATGAAGCTCGAGGAGAAGTTGGCGAAGCCAGCAACACTCAGCCACGACATGAGCCACGGCGTGATACTCGGCCTCGGCACTGGAGCGAGACACCGTGGCCTGGCGTTTGGAGGACCAAGACACCAGGTTATCACCGAGGTAGACACAGTAACCAGAGGTAGATCGTCGGGTGTCGGGGCAGCCGGCCCAATCCGCGTCAGAGAATGCAGTGAGTGAGGCGGCCGGTGTGGAGTGGAGCTGTAGCCCAAGGTCGAGGGTGCCACGAACATAGCGAAGAATCCACTTGACGAGGTTGAGATGAGGTTCCCGGGGAGCATGCATGTAGAGGCACGCTTGCTGAACCGCATGTGCAATGTCGGGGCGAGTGAGCGTCAGGTACTGAAGAGCCCCGGCAAAACTCCGGTACTCCGTGGCGTCGGTGACGAGAGGACCCTCGTCGGCGGAGAGCTTGCAACGGGTGTCAATGGGCGTGACACACGGGTTGCCGTCCATCATGCCAGCGCGCTGAAGAAGATCGATGACATACTGCCGCTGCGAGAGAAGCATCCCGGAAGAAGACCGAGAGACCAAGATCCCGAGGAAGTAAGTCAGGTCCCCGAGATCGGTCATGGAGAACTCCCGATGAAGCTGGTCGGTGATGTGCTGGAGAAGCGCGGCGCTGGACGCGATGAGGATGATGTCGTCCACGTAGAGGAGCAGGTAGGCCATCTCAGAGCCGTGCCGGAGCACGAATAGGGACACGTCGCTCTAAGAAGCCACAAAGCCCAGTCGATGAGCGTGATGAGCGAACCGCTGGTACCATGCGCGGGGCGCCTGCTTGAGTCCATAGAGGGACTTGTGGAGCAGGAAGACATGGTGAGGACGTGTAGGGTCGATGAAGCCGGGTGGCTGCTCACAGTGGACCACCTCGTCGAGATCGCCATGGAGGAAGGCATTCTTGACGTCCAGCTGATGAACCGGCCAAGCATGTGAGACGGCGATGCTGAGAACAACGCGGATCGTGGACGGCTTGACGACGGGACTGAAAGTCTCGTCGTAGTCAATGCCAGGCTACTGCGAGAATCCACGAACCACCCACCGTGCCTTGTACCGAGTGAGAGCACCGTCAGCACCAAACTTGTGCTTGAAGATCCACTTTCCTGAAACAATGTTAGCACCAACCGGTCGAGGAACAAGAGTCCAAGTGCGGTTCTGAAGGATAGCATCGTACTCCTCAGTCATGGCAGCACGCCAAAGAGGATCCTGGAGAGTAGAGCGATATGTTTTGGGAATAGGAGAGAGAGAGGAGTGTTCAGCCGATAGATTAAGTTTATTAATGGGCTGAAAAACACCACATTTGGCGCGAGTGAGCATGGTGTGAGTGTTGGTGGTGGAGGCGGTACTGTCGCGAGAGCGACGAGAAGGGGGTGGTGGTGGTGGTGGTGGTGAGGGGGACGCAGACGAGAGCGGCGCGGGTGAGGCGGGCGCTGTGGCGATCAACGTCGGGGTGGAAGGCCCTGAGCCATGCATGGCAGGCTGGGCCGAGGAGGTCGGCGCCATGTTGGGCTGGTCTGCGGGAGGCACGACGACCGCGGTAGCAGGCTGCGGGGCGACCAAGTCGAGAAGAAAATCGAGATCGTCCGGAGACTGAGTGGTTCGAGTGGTGGCGAAAGGAAAGGTGTTTTCGTCAAAAATGACATGTCGCGAGATGATGATGCGGCGTGTCGTTAGGTCGAGACACCGATAGCCGCGATGCGATGCAGGGTACCCAAGAAAGACGCATGCGGTGGAGCGAGGGGCGAGTTTATGCGGTGCCGTGGCGGACTGGTTAGGGTAGCATAGGCACCCGAAGACACGGAGGTCAGAGAGGGAGGGGGGTTTTTGATAAAGGAGGGTATACGGGATCCGGAAGTCCAAGGCTTGGCTAGGACAATGGTTAAGCAAAAAGGTTGCGACGGCAAGGGCCTCAGCCCAGTACGCAAGGGGCATATAAGCTTGGAACAGCAAGGTGCGGGTAATGTCGTTGAGGGTGCGAAGTGCTCGTTCGGCCTTGCCGTTTTGAGGGGAGGTGTATGGGCAGGACATGCGGAGGTGTATACCGTTGCGGGCAAGGAACTCAGTGAAGGTAGAGTTAACGAACTCGGTACCATTATCGGTCTGGAAGGAGATGACGGGGAGGTTGAATTGTGTGCGTGCGTATGCAACAAAGTTGATGAGAATATCACATGTGTCGGATTTTCGGTGAAGGGGAAACATCCACATAAAGTGAGAGAAGTCATCAACAATGACAAGGTAATATTTGAAACCAGAATTACTAGCAACAGGTGAGGTCCATAAATCGCAATGAAGTAATTGGAACGGAGCAACACAAACTGTTGTTGATCTAGAAAAGGGTAAACGGACGTGCTTGCCAAGTTGACATGCATGACACACTTGAGTACTTTTATTACATGGAATAGCAAATGTTGAAGATAAATGTGACATAGAGTCACGACCGGGATGTCCTAAGGGACGATGCCATAGCTCCGATGTGGTGGCGGTGGCGACGAGTCCAAACGGAGAGGTGGTGGGGTTGGTGTTTGCATTGAACTCGTAGAGCGGTCCGGCGCTACTGCAGCGAATGATCTCGCGCCGAGTGTGCAGATCCTTAATAGAAAAACCACATGGGTCATACTCCACAGAAACAGAATTATCGATTGTAAACTGACGAGTAGAAAGGAGATTTTTGATAATGTCTGGAACAACGAGAACATTGTTGAGATAAAAGGTGTGACTAGGTGTGTGGAGAGTGACGTGGCCGGTGGCGGTGATAGGAAGGGGAGCACCATTGTCGACAGTGACTCGAAGAGAGGGAGGAGGATGGGAGGAAGTGGAGAGTATACCGGGGTCGGAGACCATGTGCGAGGTGGCGCCGGAATCCATCACCCAAGCACCCGGCGTGGAGGATTCGGCGGCAGAGGGCCCAGCGGTGGCATTGAGGGCGGCGACGAGGGCGGAGCAGTCCCATGCAGGAGCCGGGGCGGAGCCGGCAGGGTGGTAGGGCACCGCGGGCGGAGGCGGGTTGGTGCCCCACGCCTGGCCATGCAGGGGCGCCAGCTGGGTCGTGTAAGCGACCTGGCCTGGGGGCACCCAGGTGGACTGACGGGATGGCGGTGCCGGGGCGGTGGACCACGGGGCTGGCCCGAGGAGGCCGGCGCCCCCAGCGGGAGCAGCCGGAGCGCCGTAGGGGCGCCAGGTGGGCTGCATCTGCTGTGTCTGTCCGGTGTAGGGGTTGAAGCAGATCCACGGTCCGGGCGTAGCGGCAGGGTAGGCATGGTTGGAGTTGGCGCCGCTCCCGCCGCCGTTCTTCTTCTTCTTCGACCAGCGGCCGCCTTGGCCGCCATTGCCGCCGGAATTGCCACCGGTGGAGGAGCCGGTGGTGTTGCCGTAGAGGGTGACTTGGGACGGCATGGGGCCGCCCGGGGCGGTGTTGGCGAGCTGGTTCTCGCGGAGGAGAAGAATGGAGCGAGTCTGCAGGAAGGTGGGGGCCGGAACCTGCATTGTGACAAGGGTGGTGATGTCGGAGAAGCGTGGGTTGAGCCCCCGGAGACAGGTGAGGACCAGGGTTGGGTCGGTCACGGGCTGCCCCACGTCCGCGAGCGCGTCGGAGAGGGCCTTCAGGCGATGGCAGTAGGCGGTGATGGTGAGGTCACCTTGGACGAGGGCCCGGAACTCCGCCTCGAGGTAGACGGCCCGGGTGAGCTGATTGTCGAGGAAGAGGTTCCGGATCAGCGCGTAGGCCTCGTACGCGGTCTGATCTTGGGCCATGATTGTGTCGAGGATGTCCTTGCTGATGGAGCCGTAGACCCACGAGCGCACGACGAAGTCCTGACGCTGCCAATCCGCCGAGCGGGCATCCGGCGGCGTGAGGTCGGAGATGTGGCCGGTGAGGTCGTATTTGCCGAGGAGGACGGTGATGAGCATACGCCACTTGGCGTAGTTGGACTTCTGGAGGTCGAGGACGACGGGGACATGCGTCTTGACGCTGGCGACGTGGACGGCCTGGGACGCCGGCGACGCGATGGACGAGATCATGGCCCCGGCGGTCTTCGTCGCGAGCGTCGATGAGGTGGAGGCCCCGAGTGTAGAGGAGGTGGAGGAGGAGGTCGACATCCTGGAGAGGAGGAAGGAGCTGCGGCGGCGCGGAGGGAGGATGGTGGCGGCAGCTTAGGGTTTTGGTGGCGGCGGAAGCTAGGTTTTAGGATATAGGGCTGATACCATATAAACATGAAACGGTTTGAGGGAAGACGCCTCTCAAGGGGCGATCGGCTTATATATTTATATCAGAGTTACAAGTTTTGGAGACCAAGAAATAAACCCTATACGCGTATATGTATAACTGTATACAAACGGAATACGCGAGATTAGCTATACAAAGTTATACGTTAACACACCTGCCAACAAGCCCACAGCTGCGCCCGACACAACAACCCGTACTTATGTGGTCCAGAGTGGGTCAACCAGCCCAACCCAGCCGCGCGAGTACTTAACCTAGTGACGCGAGCTGGCTAGGGCATCGAGTGGATCACCAAACGAACGACGGCGGCAGCTACCAGTTTACCTTTCCCTTTCTGCCTTCTCAAGAAGGTCGCTGATTTGCATGTAATCCCTCTGTAATCGCTAGTAGTTCGAGTGGAATAGATCGGTTGAGTGAGTGCCTAACATCGTAGCTGGTTGGTCTTACATCCGAGGCTTTATTTATTTAGGCAAGACTTGACTTTGTTAGTCTTATTTACGTAAAATGATGCGTAATGGATGTAAACTTTTGAATATTAGTTCGTTGTACGCGATGCACACTGATTATGAGATCAGTGTTGCATTTAAAATCGATGGCCTTCGTCGGTGTCTAGCGCGAGCCAAAAAAAAAAAAAGATTTCAGCGTTTCTTAGCTTTCCTCTCGATCCCGTTTCACACACCGCGGGTGGCGTTCCTTTTGCGCGGGTGCGGCCGCCGGGGACACCACGACCCCGCGGGAGGAGCACGCGTGCGCTCGGTGCCCGACGCCGCGTGTAATCCGTAGTGGAGGAGGCCAGACTACCAACGTCGGCTTGTGTGATCCGTCCCCACGACAGCTATGGCGTCGCACCATGGTTACCGGAGAAAATGGTGAGAGACGGCTACCAACCGCTCTCAAACGGCTCGACACCCATCGGCGGGGCCACGTAATGGTGGATGGACGGCCGAGGCCGTGTTGCCCCAACCCAAACCCACCACCAGTTCCTGCAGCTCCACGCACGCCACATTCTGTGGGCCAGCTCCACACTGCTCCAGCACTCACACGACTGGGCTATGTATAGCGCTGGCCCATGTGCTCTCCCATTTGGATACTAGTGTTGGTCTCAGAGTCCTCCACCCCGGACCTCTCTGTTCACCGCACACGATCAGCAGAGGCAGCGGCAAGGAAGATGACGACGACGACAAGGAGGAGACCCTTGAAGGTCCCTGAGATGGCGCTGAGGGTGTGCGTGATCCCCCTCGCCTTGGCCTCCCTGTGGGAGATGGCCACCAACAAGCAAGCTAATGACACCTACGGAGAGATCAGCTTCTCCAACCTCTCCGGCTTCAAGTCAGCCTGCATAACCTTGCCCCCCTTTACTTGTGAATCCTGCTCCTGTTATGCGCAATTTCCTTGTTTAATTTCCTAAGCTGTATATAACTTCGAATGTGCTCTAAATAAACACGCGTGTCAAGTCGCACCACGACCAGTTATCGCTAATGGATTAGGCTATTGATTACTTAGGCTAATTTTTGCTTTCTCCCAGGTATTTAGTTTTCATTAACGCTGTCACTGCCGCCTATTCCGTGGTCTCCATCCTGATGTCATCCTTCAAGTCCCTCGCTCGCTATGATTGGCTCATTTTCCTCCTGGATCAGGTCCGATCATCACCATCTCCTTTCTCTTTTGCCCTTTTTAGATTCATCTTCACTCTGCGCCTAAAAAACTAGTACTAGAACTACAGTGCTAAGTTGCTAACGAAAGCTTGGCCTCGCGCGCGCAGGCGGCGGCGTACCTGCTGGTGACATCGTGCTCGGCGGCGGCGGAGCTGGTGTACCTGGCGATGGAGGGCGACCGGGAGGTGTCGTGGGGCGAGGTGTGCTCCTACTTCGGTCGGTTCTGCGGCAGGGCCACCGTGTCCGTGGCGCTGCAGGCCGCCGCGCTGCTCTGCTTCGTCGCGCTCTCCCTCGTCTCCGCCTTCCGGGTCTTCCGCGAGTTCGACGCCCCTGGTGCTCATGTTGATTGCTCGGGGGACTCTGACTCCAAGCAGGAAGGTAGAGGATGATCCATCATGAACAATCGCTGATATTTGGACCATCGTTTATGTGTCAATGGTTGACGATGGCGATGCGTCCTTGGTTTTCTTTACGAATGCTGATTTCGGGGGGAGAAATGTTGTGAAATAAACTTTATTGTTGTTCGAAAAGTTGAGGTTGCGTGCGACACACTTGATTGATCACGTGCAATCTGCACATATATAGGTACAAGGGTGCACGACTTGTCTCCCAAACTATGCACTATACGAAGAAGAAAAATACATGAATCTCCCTCCCCCGGCAGTGAAAACGTCACTGGGCCACACAGAGACTGAACCGAAACTCATCGAAGGTGGACTATTGAGCGGTAGCAACATGCAAAACTCGTATCCAGCCAAGCGCGACCTGTTCACGAGCGAAGTGAATATCGAATTTGATGCGCTTCGTCCGGCGACGATAAACAAGATTGGCGGGGAGGTAGATGGTGATAAGAAAATAGGCTGTTTTTCGATTAAATTAATCCATGAATGAATCATAAGCATGACATTGACAGTATTGATAACACACTTGTTACGATCTAACAGAGCATATACTACGCATATAGTAGAAACATCTACGCATATCGCTAGTACTGCTACAACAGAAAGAAACATGAGAGGGATAAACGATGTATACCCTCCAATCGGCCATGCGGCGGCGGTGGCGGCGGCAGTAGCCGCGGCATCCTCGGCGGCCTTCTTGTCGGCCTCGGCCTTCTCAGCGGCGGCATGGTCGGCGTCGGTCGACATGGTAATGACGAAGGTGATGTGGACGTAAATGAACAGAAGCGAGCAGTCGCGTAGTCGCTACCCAAAAATCTAATTGCCCCTCTCCCGTACAGGATCCGGAGAAGCGGGGTTTCGGAGGCCTGCTCTCCCGTCAACCGTGTACACGGTGAACGGGACGGAGTCGCCGGCGGCAGCAGCAGCAGAGGAACGACGCGGGCGTGGAGGCGGAGATGTGTTCTGTTTCATGGCGGTTAGAGTTGGCAGCGCCCCACATATATATGTGCGGCTGCGCGTGGAGAGACATGGGCTGGACCCACGTCCAAGTCGGTAGCCCACGATCCGACGTCTCAGATCGTGGCCCCACCTGTCAAAGACTCTCCGTTCCTGACCGGAAAAAAGAAGCGCATAAGAGTGAGCTTGGCTCGGCTCAATCCCGCAACCCGCGGCGCGGCGCGGCGCGGCGCGTCGTGACGAGGCGAGGCGTGGCGTGGCGAGGCGAGCGGAGGAGGAGGAGTGCGCGAGGGCCTCATCTCTTCTCAAGCTCCAATGGCATGAGGAAGAGAACCCCTTATAAACCACTCCAACTCTCCTTCCACTTCCGGGGTGGGACCAAACTTCCCACCACCTTGTCATGCCACCTACATGGGCCCTTAGAGATCAAATCTGAAATTGTCATATGGGCTCTAGGCCCATCTCATATTTCAACAATCCCCCACCAGATCTCAGGGGCCCAGTTTGTCCTTTGTTCCAAACGCTGTTTTGATATACGAGCATCTCAGTGGAGACCGATTAAGGTTGAGCTCCACCTAGACCAAGTAGTTACACTCCTTCACAACTGAACAATGGACTATGCCTTGAATTGTCAGTTTGGCGTCAAGAAGTTTCACCACAAGTCTCACTGATACGAGGCTGCCGAAGGTCGACCCCTCGGGTGGATCATATTAGTCACACTCCTAGCATGTTCATAAGCTTGCTAGAGATCACCCCAATCTCATAGACTGTGACCAGCAGTCGGGCTCATATAGGTGTGTTCCTCCAAAGATCGCTCTGTAGGATAGCATCTTGCTTATGCATATAAGCCTTGGAACACATTAAGACAGTAGTCATCCTTCCATACAGTTTCTGAGAGTATTGCATCTCCAACGGAGTGGGTTAGTAAAGTTACTCTCCTCAGTTCACCACTGGCTTGTTTTTCCAGGTCCTACTTCACGGGATCTCCGATCACATAGGTTGGGTTACTACCAAGGCAACTCATGTGGGTCTCATACCCATCTCCCTTGATGCATTATCTATCACAACACGTGATAGGCCTTTAGTAAAGGGATCTGCCAGATTCTTAGCCGTTTGAATATAATCCAACGCTATCACTCCGGAGTTTCTCAATTTTCTAACAGCTTTCAATCTCATTCTTATGTGTTTGTTGGACTTCATGTTGTCCTTTGAACTCTTCACCTTGACAATAACTGTTTGATTGTCATAGTTCATAAGGATGGCCGGAACCGGCTTCTCAACCACTGGCAAGTCCATCAACAGATCTCGAAGCCATTCTGCTTCGCCACCCGATGTGTCTAATGTTGTTAATTCTGCTTCCATTGTCGATCTTGTTAAGATCGTTTGCTTGCAAGACTTCCAGGAAACAGCACCACCTCCAAGACTAAATATATACCCAGTTGTGGCCTTCATCTCATCAGCATCAGAGATCCAATTCGCATCACTATACCCTTCAAGTACCGACGGGTATCCGGTATAGTGAAGTCCATAGTTCATAGTACCTTTCAGATAGCGCATAACTCTCTCAAGAGCACGCCAATGTACATAACCCGGTTTGGAAACAAATCGGCTCAGTTTGCTAATAGCAAATGCGATGTCAGGCCTCGTTGCGCTCGCTAGATACTGTAGTGAACCAACAATCTGAGAGTATCTCAATTGATCTATAGTTGTGCCTTTAGACTTTCGAATCAGCACACTAGGATCATATGGTGTTTGAGATGGTTTGCAGTCCAAATATCCAAAACGACTCAACACCTTCTCAACATAATGGGATTGCAGAAGTGTAATCCCACCTTCATCATCTCTCAATAGCTTGATGTTCAAGATAACATCAGCCACTCCAAGGTCCTTCATCTCAAAGTTCTGAGATAGGAAAGACTTAACTTCCTCGATCAACTTGAGATTAGTCCCAAATATCAGTATGTCATCAACATACAAACACAGTATAACTCCTTCGCCCCCACCATAGCGATAGTATACACATTTGTCGGCCTCATTAACAACAAAGCCAACAGATGTGAACGTTTCATTAAACTTGTCATGCCATTGCTTAGGCGCTTGTCTCAGGCCATACAAAGATTTCACCAACTTACACACCTTTCCTTCCTGACCATCCATCACAAAGCCATCAGGCTGTTGCATATAGATTTCCTCCTTTAGCTCTCCGTTCAGGAAAGCCGTCTTAACATCCATCTGATGAATGAGAAGACCATGCGAGGCCGCCAACGAGAGTAATACTCGAATGGTGGTCAGTCTGGCCACATGCGAATAAGTGTCGAAGAAATCTTCTTCTTCTTTTTGGGCGTAGCCCTTGGCCACAAGCCTAGCCTTGTACTTTTCTATCGTACCATCGGGCCTAAGCTTCTTCTTGAACACCCACTTGCATCCCAATGGTTTGCAACCATAAGGACGTTCAGTAAGCTCCCAAGTCCCGTTAGCCATGATGGAATCCATCTCGCTACGGACCGCATCCTTCGAGTAGTCAGCTTCTGGAGATGCATACGCTTATGAAATAGAAGTGGGATTATCCTCCACGAGGTATATGAAGAAATCATCACCAAAGGTCTTTACAGTCCTTTGTCTCTTGCCCCTACCAAGGGATTCCTCATTATCCTCCTCAGGATTTTCATCATGTGTTTGATTATAATATTCCATCGGAATGGCAGGTTCAGGAGTCTCCTCAGATTCCTGTCTAGAAGTGCTTTGTACATCTCTCATGGGAAAAATGTCCTCAAAGAATGTAGCATCTTTAGACTCCATAATTGTACCGACTTTCATGTCAGGTACCTCAGATTTCACTACTAGAAATCTATAGCCAACACTATTCATAGCGTAGCCCAAATTAACACAGTCCACAGTCTTTGTTCCAAGCTTACGCTTTTTGGGGATCGGCACATTAACTTTTGCCAAGAAGCCCCAGGTACGTAAGTACGGGAGTGTTGTCCTTCTCTTGGTCCACTTCTCGTAAGGAGTGATCTCGTTATCCTTTGTCGGAACTTTATTCAGGACATGACAGGATGTCATTATAGCCTCCCCCCACCATGCCTTGGATAAACCCGACGTATCTAACATGGCGTTAACCAAATCAGTTAGAGTATGGTTTTTCCGCTCGGCAACCCCGTTTGACTGGGGTGAGTAGGGAGGCGTCCTCTCGTGAATAATGTCGTGTTCCGTACAAAAGGCGTCAAACTCTTTCGAGAAGTACTCTCCACCACGATCTGACCGGACTCGTTTAATTTTCTTTTCAAGTTGATTCTCAACTTCTGCCTTATAGATTTTGAAGTAGTGTAGAGCCTCATATTTAGTATTTAACAGATACACATAGCAATATCTAGTGGAATCATCTATCAAAGTCATGAAATATTTCTTTCCACCTTTAGTCAACACACCGTTCATCTCACAAAGATCAGAATGTATGAGTTCCAGTGGCGCCAAGTGTCTCTCCTCTGCTGCCTTGTGAGGCTTGCGAGGTTGCTTAGATTGCACACACGAATGGCACTTAGAACCTTTGGCTAAAGTGAAACTCAGGATTAAATTCGATTTTGCTAGCCGCGTCATAACACCGAAACTAATGTGACAAAGACGTGAATGCCATACTTCAGATTCATTAACACTCAAATGAATATTATTCACGACTTTATTACATAGATCTGCAAGAGAAAGGCGGAACATGCCTCCGCATTCATAACCCTTTCCAACAAATAGTCCATATTTCGTAACAACTAATTTATTAGACTCGAATACCAACTTAAACCCTTCTCTACATAGAAGGGAGCCACTAACGAGGTTCTTCTTGATGGCGGGGACATGTTGCACGTTCTTCAGCTGCACGATCCTTCCCGAAGTAAACTTCAGATCGACCGTGCCAACACCAAGAACAGAAGCACTCACGCCATTCCCCATCAGTACGGACCCGTGACCTGTGGCCTGGTAAGAAGAAAACAATGAAATGTCAGCACACACATGAACACCTGCACCTGTGTCGACCCACCAATCGGTGGACGGCCAAACTGAAAATACAGCAAATAAATTACTGTACCCAGATGCACCACTCTCATTGTTGCTCACAATCATATTGACAGACTTGGAGTCCTACCCTTGCTTCTTATACTTGTTTGGTCACTTGTTGGCCCAATGTTCAAGCGAACCACAAGTAAAGCAACCCTCATCCTTCTTGTTCTTCTTGAAGGTCTTCTTACCCTTCTTCTTAAAGTCGGCACTCTGTTGGACACTGTTCTTTCCCTTGGGCTTGTGGGAATTGGAGTTCTTCTGATGCACCATGTTGGCCACAAAAGTTCCTTCGACCCCTTTTCCATGCGAGTCCTTTTCCCTTGAATTCTGCTCAACACTCAGATGACCAATGACATCCTCCACAGAGAATTCACGCCTCTGATGTTTCAGAGTGGTGGCAAAGTTCCTCCAGGAATTGGGAAGCTTAGCGATTATGCAGCCCGTGACAAACTTGCCCGGTAACTCGCACTTAAGAAGCTCAAGCTCCTTAACAATGCATATTATCTCATGAGCCTACTCCAATACAGGACGGTTTTCAACCATCTTGTAATCATGGAACTGCTCTATAATATACATCTCGCTCCCTGCATCGGCAGCCCCGAACTTAGATTCGAGCGCCTCCCACAAGTCCTTGGCAGACCGCACATGCAAATATGCGTCAACCATCTTATCTCCAATCACGCTCAGAACTGCCCCGAGGAACACGACAGTGGCCTCCTTGAACGCCTTCTCCTGATCAGGAGCGATCGTTCCTGTGGGAGTCACACCGGCGACCCAGAACACGTTCATGGCAGTGAGCCATAAGGTGGTTTTAGTCTGCCAACGCTTAAAGTACGTCCCCGTAAACTGCGACGGTTTCAGTGCAGCAGCAAAACCAAAATTCGAAAAACTCCTACACACATTAGGTTTTTGGATTGATAAGAAAATAGGAAGTTTTCCAATTAAATTAATCCATGAATAAATCATAAGCATGACATTGACAGTATTGATAACACACTTTTTACGATCTAACAGAGCATGTACTACGCATATAGTAGAAACATCTATGCATATCGCTAGTACTGCTACAATAGAAAGAAACATGAGAGGGATAAACGATGTATACCCTCCAATCGGCCATGCGGCGGCGGTGGCGGCGGCGGTAGCCGCGGCATCCTCGGCGGCCTTCTTGTCGGCCTCGGCCTTCTCAGCGGCGGCACGGTCGGCGTCGGTCGACATGGTGATGACGAAGGTGATGTGGACGTAGATGAACAGAAGCGAGCAGTTGCATAGTCGCTACCCAAAAACCTAATCGCCCCTCTCCCATACAGGATCCAGAGAAGCGGGGTTTCGGAGGCCTGCTCTCCCGTCAACCGTGTACGCGGTGAACGGGATGGAGTCGCCGGCGGCAGCAGCAGCAGAGGAACGACGCGGGCGTGGAGGCGGAGATGCGTTCTGTTTCGTGGCAGCTAGGGTTGGCAGCGCCCCACATATATATGTGCGGCTGCGCGTGGAGAGACGTGGGCTGAACCCACGTCCAAGTCGGTAGCCCACGATCCGACGTCTCAGATCATGGCCCCACCTGTCAAAGACTCTCCATTCCTGACCGGCAAAAAGAAGCGCATAGGAGTGAGCTCGGCTCGGCTCAATCCCGCAACCCGCGGCACATCGTGACGAGGCGTGGCGTGGCGAGGCGAGCGGAGGAGGAGGAGTGCACGAGGGCCTCATCTCTTCTCAAGCTCCAATGGCATGAGGAAGAGAACCCCTTATAAACCACTCCAACTCTCCTTCCACTTCCGGGGTGGGACTAAACTTCCCACCACCTTGTCATGCCACCTACATGGGCCCTTAGAGATCAAATCTGAAATTGTCATATGGGCTCTAGGCCCATCTCATATTTCAACAGATGGTGGAGACGTTGTCGCAGTAAACGACCATGGCCTTATGGACATCGCAGAGCAACTCCTGAAGAAGTTGGCAGAGCCAAGAGCACTCGACAACGGCGTTGGCCACTGCCCGGTATTCTGCCTCACCACTCAAGCGGGAAACTGTGGGATGTCGTTTAGACGACCACAGGATCAGTGAAGGCCCGAGATAGATGCAATAGCCTGATGTAGAGCATCCAGTATCTGGACAGCCAGCCCAGTCGGCTTCCGAGTAAGTCACGAGGTTGGTGGAGGAGGAAGCCGTCTGTGTGAGCCAAGAGCCTTGGTGTCGCGAATATAACGAAGAATCTGCTTCACTAGGATCACACGGGAGTCACATGGAGCATGCATGTGAAGACACACCTGCTGCACAGCATACTGTAGGTCCAGGCGAGTGAGCGTCAAGTAGTGCAGGGCACCGACGATGGAGCGACAAAACGTTGCATCCGGTGCAGGTGATCCGTCAAGTGCAGAGAGATTGGCCTTCGTGTCGATAGGCGTGGCGGCAGGCTCGTAGTTAAGCATGCATGTGCGTTCGAGAAGCACATGAGTATATCACTGCTGATATAGAAAGAACCCGCCAGTGTGCCGTACCACCTCGATGCCAAGGAAGTAATGCAGAGGCCCCAGATCCTAGAGGGCGAACTCATCTCGGAGACGAGCAGTGAGCTACTGAAGGAGCTCAATGGAGGACGTCATCAGGATGATGTCGTCGATGTAGAGCAGGAGGTAGGCGGTAGCAGTGCCCTGATGGTAGACGAACAACGATGCGTTAGAGTGGGTTGATCGTAAACCGAGTCGCTTGAGGAGGGCAGCGATGCGCTAGTACCACGCACGTGGTGCCTGCTTGAGCCCGTGGAGGGATCGAGATAGCAAACACACGTGATTCAGATGAGTGGCATCGACGAATCTGGTGGGCTGCTAGCAGAACACCTGCTCGGTGAGATGACCATGAAGAAATGTGATAGAAACATCCAACGGATGCGCGCTCCATGCACGAGAAACCACGAGTTGTAGAACAGCGTGGATCATGCCCGGTATAACAACCGAGGCAAAAGGTGTCAGTGAAGTCAACTCCGAAGCGTTGTTGAAAACCACAGACCACCCAGCATGCTTTGTCGCGCTCAAGGGAACCGTCGGGGCGGGTCTTGTGGTGGAACACCCATTTCCCATTGATGACGTTGGCATGGGGAGGTCGCGGCCAAGTTGCCACGTGGACACGAAGAGGCCGGCGAGGCAGTCGCACCCGAAGAGGCTGTCGTGGCAGCCATGCCCGAGGAGGCCGCCATGTGGCACGAAGAGGTCGTCCAGGCGGTCGCACCCGAAGAGGCCATCATGGCCGCCACGCCCGAGGAGGCCGCCGGGGCAGCCATGGCTTGGTCCAGCGATGGGGACGACCTGCCATGGGCGGGAGCAGGGGCAGCCCGCGACTGGCTGGGGCGCCATGACTGGGGCATGTTGAGGAGAGCTGGTGAAGATGTCGCTGCTGGTGGTACCTAGTGAAAGGGAAAAAAATTCTCGTCAAAGTAAATGTGTCGCTAAGTGAATATGTGGTGCGAGACAGGATTGTAGTACCGGTAACCTTTGGTGTTGAAAGGATAACCAAGGAAGATGCAAGCGAGGGAGTGTGGAGGGAGCTTGTGAGGGGTGGAGGAGGCAATGTTAGGGTAACAAAGACACGCAAAGACAAGAAGCTCATCATACGAGGGAGGGGTGCCGAAGAGAAGTTGGTGGTGTGCATAGTTCCAGCGAGGACGGCGTGGATGTATGTCAACAAGAAGATGTGATGGCGAGTGTGTCGGGCCAAAACCGAGGAAGCACATTGGCATGAAAAAGAAGGGTACGTAGCACACATTCAACACATCCATTTTGTTGCAATGTATAAGGGCATGTGAGGCGAAATATAGTGACATGTGATGCGAGAAGTGTGCGAACGACAAGATTGGCAAATTATTTCCCGTCATCGGTTTGGTGTGCATGTATGGGATAACCAAATTGTGTGGAAACATAGGCATAGAAAGCCATAAGAGTGGCCAGTGCATCAGATTTGCAATGTAGAGGAAAAGTCCACACATAATGCAAATAATTATCTAAGGTCACAAGATAATAAAGATAGCCAGTGTTACTTGCGACTAGAGGTGTCCATACATCACTATGAAGCAATTGAAACAGAAAATAAGATATGGCAGTGCATGCATTAAATGGAAGACAAACATGCTTTCCGACATGGCAAGCATGAAAAGTATGATCATCGATCTTATTACATGGGAATGAAAAACTCTAAAGAATATGACAAAGAGCGGCGGAACTGGGGTGACCCAAATGAGCATGCGAAATGTCTACAACGACAGAGAGGGCTACTAGGGCGGTGAAAGAACATGCGGTGCCCCCATGTTTGGTTTTGGTGACTGATGACAATCTCTATGGACTAATGGTTGCCTTGAGTTATATTTGAAGGTTTTTTTCATAGGCTTTTCTTGGAGTACATGTGTTGGTTTCAAGGAGAGTTTGTGTCGACCAAGGTGCTATTCAAGGAATTATCCAAAGATTGGTCATGTGAGTGTTGAGCTTATGGCAAGCATGTCTTGAAGAAGAAGATTGTGTGATCATTCATGTCTACCTTCAAGACATCATCCAAATGAAGAGAATTGGAAAGATTCCAGGTTGATCAGGATTAAGTCAAGAATGAATCAAGTTGATCAACACACAAAGCATACAAGATGTACCGAGGGATCAAGTGATCCCATGGTATGGTAAGCATTGTCCATTACGCTTTGTTTGCTAACCCATGATTTTTGTGAGAGTTCTTTGTGGGGTTATGTTGTGGTGTGCGAGTTCAAGTGGACCATCACGAAGTGATCAAATGCTTGAAGCTTGCCGTCCATTGTGGTGACAATAGACTTGTGAAGATGTGCGGAAGAGTGGCTCACCCATAGTGGAGTATGGGGGAGCAACCAATTAGTCTTCAGCAAGCCAACGCAATCAAGAAAGGTGGTCCAACTTGAGGGAGTCAAGATCGTCATCATCTAGCTCAAGTGGAACATGTGCAAGGTAAAGGTTTGCCCTTGATAGGTTTTCTATTTTACCGGTCTCATGGTGGTAGGTTGGAGACCGGGTTATAGGATCGATTAACGTACTATCAAGGGGGGCTCTCAAGTGAGTATCTTGATCGTATCGTTTGCAGAGATCTCAAACCATTGCATCATCTTTCTTGGTTCTTGTTTAGGTTTTTTGTGAGTCTTAGAGCTTTTGATCATCTTGATGACAAGCTCGAGTTCATCGAAAACGGAGTTCACATGCATCTTCTATGATGTTTTCGATGTTGGAGGTTATGCCGGTTCTTCTCTGTTGGAGGTTTCACTCCTCCATTTGTTAGGCATACCTCCCCTGCCTCTTCTTATGTCGCTGTTTTGATGCTACTCGTCGTCTTGTATCCAACAAGCTTGAGTTTGCTCAATTCGGAGCTCATTTGCACAAGTTATGGCAGTTCTGGTCTTATTGTATCCTTCTGTTGTCTTTAGCTACGATATGAAGGCAGCCAAGTGCTAAAGCCTCTGTGGCGTGCGGTAGTACTGCTCAAGGGAGCGGTAGTACCGCAGGGTCCAGCAGTAGTACCACTCCTGGTGAGCGGTAGTACCGCTACCTCTAGTCCAGAACGCTGTCACGCACGGAAGTTGGCGCGGAAGTAATTTTTTACATTTGCGCCCTACACGGTAGTACCGCTCCCTGCAAGCGGTAGTACCGTGCCGGCTTTCTACTCAAAGCTAACTCCAACGGATGTAGGCGCGACAGTAATTTTTTACATCCGTGGATGCGCGGTAGCACCGCTATCCCTAGTGGTAGTACCGCTTCCTCACTGTGTATACTGTCGTGTATTGCACTTGTGTGGCCGTTGAATACTACCCTTGCGGTAGTACCACAAGGACATGCGGTAGTACCGCTCCGGCAATAGTACCGCCATGTTGCCTCGTTGCAGTAGTGTTTCATTTGGCTACAGCCGCCCTAGCGGTAGTACCGCTCGGTGCGGGCTGTGAGGGTAACGGTTGGATTTTTCCCCTCCTATAAAAGGGGGTCTTCTTCCCCAATGAACTTTATCTCTTGAGCTCGTGTTCTTCCCCCATTGTTGACCTTCTTCGATCTTGCTAACTCTCAATTCCTCCATGGATTCTTGCTAGTTTTTGAGGGAAAAGAGAGAGGAGATCTAGATCCACATTTCCACCAATCACTTTCTCCTCTATGTGAGGGGAACTCCTTGGATCTAGATCTTGGAGTTCTTGGTATTCTCCTTCTTGTTCTTCCTCTCATTTTCCTCCCTAGCATTAGTTGCTTTGGTGGGATTTGAGAGAGAAGGACTTGGGCACTCCGTGTGCCCTTGCCATTGCATTTGGTGCATCGGTTTGAGTTCTCCACATGATATGTGGAAGTTGCAAGTTGAGAAGCTTATTACTCTTGGGTGCTTGGTACCCTTGAGCTTCTTCCTCTTGGGTGCTTGGGCACCCTGGATGGTTGGTGGTGTTTGAAGCTCAATCATTGTGGTGTAAAGCTCCGGGCAAGCATCGGGGTCTCCAATTAGGTTGTGGAGATCGCCCCGAGCAATTTGACGGGTTCCGGTGACCGCCCCCAAGGGTTGCCAAAGTGTACGGGTTCGGTGACCGCCCCCAAGGGTTGCCATTTGTACAGGTTCGGTGACCGCCCTCAAGGGTTCCTTAGTGGAATCGTGGCATCTTGCATTGTGCGAGGGCGTGAGGAGATTATGGTGGCCCTAGTGGCTTCTTGGGGAGCATTGTGCCTCCACACCGCTCCAAACGGAGATTGCATCCGCAAGGGTGTGAACTTCGGGATACATCATCGTCTCCGCGTGCCTCGGTTATCTCTTACCCGAGCTCTTTACTTATGCACTTTACTTTGTGATAGCCATATTGTTCCTTGTCATATATCTTGATATCACATAGTTGTTTAGCTTGCTAAGCATAAGTTGTTGGTGCACATAGGTGAGCCTAGTCGTTTTAGGTTTTGTGCTTGAAAAACTAACCGCTAGGTTTATTCCGCATTTGTTCAAGCCTAAACTGTAATTATTTTAAAGCGCCTATTCACCCCCCTCTAGGCGACATCCGTGATCTTTTAGGCGGTAGTGGCGGTGGAGGATGAGTGCATTGGGTAGAACTCGTCTGGGCTGTCACATCAGTAAATAACCATTCGGGTACCGGCGTCCTTAACAGAAAAAAAGATTTTGTCTAATTCAATAGTAACAAGATTTTCATGAGTAAAAGAACAAACAGAAACAAGATTCTTAATTACTGCAGGTGAGACTAGAATGTTAGATAGAGATAAAGAACTATGACTGATATGTGTAATAGGTAAAGAAGAGCCATCGCCTACGGTGATGCGAGTGGATGTGTTAACCTGATAGGAAGAGATCAGGATACTGTGATGTGATGACATGTGGGCGGTAGCGCCTGTGTCCATGTAACAATCGCCGCCGCCACCGTAGTTACTCGGTGAAGGGGCCGAGTGCAGCGCCGAAAAGAAGAGTGAGATCCCATGGCGTGGGGGTTGGCGGCATGGCAGGGCCCCCGTAAGGCTGTGGTGGAGGCAGCAACGGGTAGCCACCCTTCATCTGAGGCACGGGCAGCGATGGGTTACTGCCGTCGGGCTGCTGTCGCGGAGCCGCCAAGAGCGCCTAATGGCCGGTCGGGCACGGATCGAGAGGACTCGGCGCTGGCACGCGAGGGATCAGTATGTGATAGGAGTGGACCACTTCGGTCCATGAGTTGGCGCCGAGGGTCCAGGATGGGGAGGGCTGGTGCTGGCGTGGCGCGCCCCTAAACCCTGCTGCTACTACTATTTAGGGCGGCCACTGCGCTTGTTGTGCTGGACACCGTCGGGCTGCTGCTGGGGCACGGGTGGCAGCTGGAAGAAGATCGCGCGGCGGAAGGCCATTGCTGCTGCGGCCGGCAGCGTGACCGTGGGCACGCCGTGAGAAGTGCCAGCGGCGTGCGTGGTGTGCTGCATCCGAGACTTCACCATCTTCATATGGCGCTCCTCCAAGCGCGGGTAGGCAATGACGGTGTGGAAGGTCATCTTTGGAAACAAGGCTAAGATGGAAACCCCGTTGCCGAAGTCCTCGTTGAGGCCGACAGTGATGGTACTAAGCGTGAGCTCGTCGAAGACCTTCGCGCCGATGTCGCGTAGCTCATCAGCGAGCATCTTTAAGCGCATGTAGTAGTGGTCGATGGTGGTGTCGTTTTGGGAACCCAAAAATTCTTGCAGGGAAAAAATAAGACATTGGAGTTTGTTGTTGGTGAAGAGCCCATTGATCTTGTTCCACACGGAGCACACATCATTATCCTCGAAGATGACCATGTGAAAAAAATCCTTGGAGATGGTGAGGTAGAACCATCGGATAAGCATAGCATCAACGGCCGACCACTCCAGATCGCCCTTTATCAGGTTGGCATTGATGGAACAGTCGATGTGATCGGTGAGGAAGTACTCGTGAAAGACGAGGGAGAAGTAGGTTTTCCATGCATGATACGTGGAGTTGTTTTCCTTGAGGTGGATTTCAGACATGATCAAAAATACTGAGATCGCGTTTGTTGGCGGTGGATGGAAGTTCGGGGCTGGTGAATGGGTTGAGGCACCAGAGAGGGAGGAGTTGGGGCAGTCCATGGTGGCGACAGTGGATGGAGATGGGAGAGAGAGGTGCGGCAGCGGCTATGGTGGGTTAGGATTAGGATTTTTGTGTGAATTGAGAAGGAAGGGAGAAAGGCATCAGCGGCAGTAGGGGCGGCGGCTATGGTGGGAGAGGGGGATGCGGCGGTGGTAAGGTGAGGCGGCGGCAGGAAGCAGAAGCTAGGTCATGGGAGAGAAGATGGTAACTGATACCATGTTGTTAGGAAAGATGAGATTGCACGACACACTTGATTGATCATGTGCGCTGCATTAACCGTTCGAGCCTTTGCTATGAAGTCGACCCCCCAACCCTATCCCCTCCCCCGTCGCCACATGCGGGGCATCAGGGAGGGTATCCCACTCCCCTCCTCCTCCCTCCTTCGCCCTCGTCGCCGCCAATGGGTGCGGCCGGGCGAAGTTCGATCGGCGGCGCCGGTGGCAGGGCTCGACTTCTTCCTCGCGCGGTGGGTTGGCGTGGGCCGGCCTCCTCGCCCTTGGGTGTGAGGTACCGCAGCGCATCGGTGCTCCCGCGAGCTTCTCCAAATCGGGAGTGATGGCGGCGTGAAGGGCTGTGCGGCGGGGGTGTGCGTCTGGGCAGCATCGGTCTTTTTCGGCTGGCAGACGATGCTGGCCCCGGCGGCTCTGACTGGTGGCTTCCCTGCCTCCTGGTGGTAGCGGGTGCCGGAGACAGTGGTGCCCTGTGCTGGCTCAGACCTGTCCATGGCCCTAGTTGGGACGGGCGGTGGTGCCCTATGCTGGCTCGGGCATGTCCATGGCCCTGGCTGGGACGGGCGGCAGGACGTGCTTTGACTGACTCAGGTAGTGCGGCAACCGGGGTTTCGCAGGAGCGCGGAGTGGTGGTGGCAGCCTCCTCCTCTTGGAGATGTGCCAACAAAGTACGGGGCTGGGCGGGTGCCAGTCGTGCCGGCCGTGATTGCGGCTTGAACTACGTCAGTATTTCCCCAAAGAGGATGGGATGGTGCAGCACAACAACGGTAGGTATTTCCCTTAATGATGAGATCAAGGTTATTGAACCAGTAGGATAATCACGCAACACTACATAAATAGTACCTGCACACAAAGAACAAATACTTGCAGCCCGACGTGTTAAAGGGGTTGTCAATCCCTTTCGGGTAACGGTGCCAGAAATTGTCGAGCTGACGGGATAAAAATATGATAGATTGGATAAATAGATCGTGAATCAATGCAAAAAAGTGCAGCAAGGTATTTTGTTTTTTAGAAATATAGATCTAAAAATAAAAGCGAATAAAAATAGATCTTGAAGGCAAATATAATAAAGAAGAGACCCGGGGTCGTAGATTTCACTACTGGCTTCTCTCGAGAAAACTAGCATACGATGGGTAAACAAATTACTGTTTTGGAAATTGATAGAACTTCAAATAATCATGAAGATATCCAGACAATGATCATTATACAGGCATCACGTCCAAGATTAGTAGGCTGACTCCTGCCTGCATCTACTACTATTACTCCACACATCGATTGCTATCCAGCATACATCTAGTGTATTAAGTTCATGCAGAAATGGAGTAATGCAATAAGAACGATGACATGATGTAGACAAGATCTATTTATGTAGAAATAGATCCCATCTGGTTATCCTTAATAGAAACGATACATGCATGTCGTTTCCCCTCTGTCACTAGGATTGAGCACCGTAAGATCGAACCCATCACAAAGCACCTATTCCCATGGCAAGAAAAATCGATCTAGTCGGCCTAACTAAACCAAAGATTCGAATAAGAAATATGAGGCTATAAGTAATCATGCATATAAGAGATAAAAAAGACTCAAATAACTTTCATGGATAAACACGTAGATCTGATCATAAACTCAAAGTTCATCGGATCCCAACAAACACACCGCAAAAAGAGTTACATCAAATAGATCTCCAAGAGACCATTGTATTGAGAATAGAGAGAGAGAGGGAGGGAGAGAGAGAGAGAATGCTATCTAGCTACTAACTACGGACACATAGGTCTACAATGAACTACTCACGCATCATCGGAGAGGCACCAATGGGGATGATGAACCCCTCCTGATGGTGTCTAGATTGGATCTGTGGTTTCTAGAACTTGCGGCGGCTGGAATTGATTTTCTTCGACTCCCCTAGGGTTTCTGGAATATTGGAGTATGTATAGAGCAAAGAGGCGGTGCGGGAGGCCACCAAGGTGGGCACAACCCACCTAGGCACGCCTGGGCCCCCAAGCGCGCCCTGGTGGGTTGTGCTCCCCTCGGAGCCCCCTCTGGTACTTCTTTGGCCCAACAGGTGTCTTCTGGTCTAGAAAAAATCTCCAATTTTTTTTGCTGCG